>NC_052082.1:36297940-36529036 GCF_015852505.1 Tachyglossus aculeatus
GATATTTAAATGTCATGTGGGGCTGAGGGTGGAATGAATAAAGGTTGCCAATTCATTCACTCATTCAGTCATATTTATTGAGTGCTTACTGTGTGCAGAGCACTATGCTAAGCGCTTGGGAAGTGCAAGTCAGCAACATATAGAGACGGTCCCTACTCGACAGCGGGCTCACAGTCTAGAAGGGGGAGACAGAGAACAAAACAAAACATATTAACAAAATAAAATAGAATAGTAAATATGTACAAGTAAAATAAATAGAGTAATAAATGGTCATGGAACGGTCGTGGTCCTTAGCCACGCTTCAATCAATAAATCGTATTTATTGAGCGCTTACTGTGTGCAGAGCACCGTGGGAGAGTACAACATAACAGATTTGGTAGCCGTATCCGCTGCCCACAGAGAGCTTACAGTCTGCGGGAGGACACGGGCATTAAAATAAATTATGGATGTTTAAATGTCATGTGGGGCTGAGGGTGGAATGAATAAAGGTTGCCAATTAATTCACTCATTCAGTCGTATTTATTGAGCGCTTACTGTGTGCAGAGCACTGTACTAAGCACTTGGGAAGTACAAGTCAGCAACATATAGAGACGGTCCCTACCTGACAGCGGGCTCACACAGTCTAGAAGGGGGAGACAGTGAACAAAACAAAACATATTAACAAAATAAAATAAATAGAATAATTATGTACAAATAAGAGTAATAATAAATAAATAGAGTAATAGTAATCTTATTAGAGATTAGAGATTATTAGAGATGTAGAAGTTATGGATATTTCAATGTCGTGTGGGGCTGAGGGTGGGATGAATAAAGGTTGCCCATTCATTCATTCAATCGTATTTATTGAGCGCTTACTGTGTGCCGAGCACTGTACTAAGCACTTGGGAAGTCCAAGTCGGCAACGTATAGCGACGGTCGCTGCCCGACAACAGGCTCACAGTCTAGAAGGGGGAGACGGCCGACGAAACAAAACACGTGGACGGGTGTCAAATCGTCAGAACAAATAGAAGTCAAGCTAGATGCACGTCATTAAGAAAATAAATAGAATAGTAGCGCTTAGAACAGTGCTTTGCACATAGTAAGCGCTTAACAAGTACTATCATCATTATTATTATTAAATACGTGCAAATAAAATAATAAATCTGTACAAACATATAAAGGTGCTGTGGGGAGGGGAAGGAGGTAGGGTGGGAATTCATTTATTCAGTCGTATTTATTGAACGCTTACTGTGTGCAGATCACTGTACTAAGCGCTTGGGAAGTCCAAGTCGGCAACGTATAGAGACGGTCGCTGCCCGACGAAGGGCTCACAGTCTAGAAGGGGGAGACGGCCGACGAAACAAAACACGTGGACAGGTGTCAAATTGTCAGAACAAATAGAAGTCAAGCTAGATGCACGTCATTAAGAAAATAAATAGAATAGTAGCGCTTAGAACAGTGCTTTGCACATAGTAAGCGCTTAACAAGTACTATCATCATCATTATTATTAAATACGTGCAAATAAAATAATAAATCTGTGCAAACGTATAAAGGTGCTGTGGGGAGGGGAAGGAGGTAGGGTGGGAATTCATTCATTCAATCGTATTTATTGAGCGCTTACTGTGTGCCGAGCACTGTACTAAGCGCTTGGGAAGTCCAAGTCGGCAACGTATAGAGACGGTCGCTACCCGACAACGGGCTCACAGTCTAGAAGGGGGAGACGGACAGCGAGACAAATCACGTGGACAGGTGTCAAATCGTCAGAACAAATAGAAGTCAAGCTAGATGCACATCAGTAAGAAAATAAATAGAATAGTAAACGCGTGCGAGTAAAGTAATAAATCTGTATAAACATATAAAGGTGCTGTGGGGAGGGAATTCATTCATTCAATCGTATTTATTGAGCGCTTACTGTGTGCAGATCACTGTACTAAGCGCTTGGGAAGTCCAAGTCGGCAACGTATAGAGACGGTCGCTGCCCGACAGCGGGCTCACAGTCTAGAAGGGGGAGACGGCCGGCAAAACAAAACACGTGGACGGGTGTCAAATCGTCAGAACAAATAGAAGTCAAGCTAGATGCACATCAGTAAGAAAATAAATAGAATAGTAGCGCTTAGAACAGTGCTTTGCACATAGTAAGCACTTAACAAATACCATCATCATTATTATTATTAAATACGTGCAAATAAAATAATAAATCTGTGCAAACGTATAAAGGTGCTGTGGGGAGGGGAAGGAGGTAGGGTGGGAATTCATTCATTCAGTCGTATTTATTGAGCGCTTACTGTGTGCCGAGCACTGTACTAAGCGCTTGGGAAGTCCAAGTCGGCAACGTATAGAGACGGTCGCTACCCGACAACGGGCTCACAGTCTAGAAGGGGGAGACGGACAGCGAGACAAATCACGTGGACAGGTGTCAAATCGTCAGAACAAATAGAAGTCAAGCTAGATGCACATCAGTAAGAAAATAAATAGAATAGTAAACGCGTGCGAGTAAAGTAATAAATCTGTATAAACATATAAAGGTGCTGTGGGGAGGGAATTCATTCATTCAATCGTATTTATTGAGCGCTTACTATGTGCAGATCACTGTACTAAGCGCTTGGGAAGTCCAAGTCGGCAACGTATAGAGACGGTCGCTGCCCGACAGCGGGCTCACAGTCTAGAAGGGGGAGACGGCCGGCAAAACAAAACACGTGGACGGGTGTCAAATCGTCAGAACAAATAGAAGTCAAGCTAGATGCACATCAGTAAGAAAATAAATAGAATAGTAGCGCTTAGAACAGTGCTTTGCACATAGTAAGCACTTAACAAATACCATCATCATTATTATTATTAAATACGTGCAAATAAAATAATAAATCTGTGCAAACGTATAAAGGTGCTGTGGGGAGGGGAAGGAGGTAGGGTGGGAATTCATTCATTCAGTCGTATTTATTGAGCGCTTACTGTGTGCCGAGCACTGTACTAAGCGCTTGGGAAGTCCAAGTCGGCAACGTATAGAGACGGTCGCTACCCGACAACGGGCTCACAGTCTAGAAGGGGGAGACGGACAGCGAGACAAATCACGTGGACAGGTGTCAAATCGTCAGAACAAATAGAAGTCAAGCTAGATGCACATCAGTAAGAAAATAAATAGAATAGTAAACGCGTGCGAGTAAAGTAATAAATCTGTATAAACATATAAAGGTGCTGTGGGGAGGGAATTCATTCATTCAATCGTATTTATTGAGCGCTTACTATGTGCAGATCACTGTACTAAGCGCTTGGGAAGTCCAAGTCGGCAACGTATAGAGACGGTCGCTGCCCGACAGCGGGCTCACAGTCTAGAAGGGGGAGACGGCCGGCAAAACAAAACACGTGGACGGGTGTCAAATCGTCAGAACAAATAGAAGTCAAGCTAGATGCACATCAGTAAGAAAATAAATAGAATAGTAGCGCTTAGAACAGTGCTTTGCACATAGTAAGCACTTAACAAATACCATCATCATTATTATTATTAAATACGTGCAAATAAAATAATAAATCTGTGCAAACGTATAAAGGTGCTGTGGGGAGGGGAAGGAGGTAGGGTGGGAATTCATTCATTCAGTCGTATTTATTGAGCGCTTACTGTGTGCCGAGCACTGTACTAAGCGCTTGGGAAGTTCAAGTCGGCAATGTATAGCGACGGTTGCTGCCCGACAACGGGCTCACAGTCTAGAAGGGGGAGACGGCCGACGAAACAAATCACGTGGACAGGTGTCAAATCGTCAGAACAAATCGAATTCAAGCTAGATGCACGTCATTAAGAAAATAAATAGAATAGTAAACGCGTGCGAGTAAAGTAATAAATCTGTACAAACATATATAAAGGTTGTCCCCACCCGACAACGGGCCCGCAGTCTAGAAGGGGGAGACGGCCGACGAAACAAAACGTGGAGACGGGTGTCAAGCCAAGTGCGGTTTCGTGGATTAGGTTTCAGTTCTTCGGTACTTTGTAAGTATTTCTTGACGCTTAGGAGACATTTTTGTCTGTTTGTTTGGGAATTCAGGTCGCCAGGACGGCTAGTCGGCCTTTAGCCGCCGGGAACATTTCAACTTTCCAGGCCTTGGTTTTCCTTGGGGGACAGCTGAGCTTGGCCCTCGCCGTGCTCCTGTGTCTAAATTACTACAGGTGAGTTGTACGGATTTCACGAACCCGGAACCAAACCTGTCTCGGGCATCATTTTCGCCCAGATTGGCTTTCTGCAGAGACTCCGTGGGAATAAAATGAAATCAGCGCTCAGTACAGTGCTGTGCACACGGTAAGCGCTCAGTAAATACGATTGAATGAAAGAATGAAATGGCCCCAGACTATTTTTTTTTAAAAAGGGATTAAGGGAAGAGAAGTAGAACCGAGTTCGTCCTGAACTTCCCTGAATAGTTCAAGCATAAGCAGCGTGGCTCAGTGGAAAGAGCCCGGGCTTTGGAGTTGGGGGTCATGGGTTCGAATCCCAACTCCGCCACATGTCTGCTGTGTGATCTCGGGCAAGTCACCTAACTTCTCTGGGCCTCAGTTCCCTCATCTGTAAAATGGGGATTAAGACTGTGAGCCCCATGTGGGACAACCTGATCACCCTGTGTCCTCCCCAGCGCTTAGAACAGTGCTTTGCACATAGTAAGCGCTTAACAAATGCCATCATTATTATTATTATTATTACAAACCAACTCAGTTATTTACGCTCATCACGGGCAGGGAACGCGTCCGCTAATTCTGTTGTGTCGTACTCCCCGAAGCACTTAGTACAGTGCTCCGCACATAGTAAGCACTCGATAGTAAGCGCTCAATAAATACGATTGAATGAGTGAATAAATAGTACGGATTGATTAATATCTCCAAGTGTGGTATGAAGGCGAAGGTATTATACAGATGGGGAGATTGAGGCACAGAGACAATGGCTCGTCTAAATGCGCACAGGTCCGAAGCAGGCCAGTATTCAATCAATCAATCAATTGTATTTATTGAGCGCTTACTGTGTGCAGAGCACTGTACTAAGCGCTTGATATAATGTTGGTATTTGTTAAGCGCTTACTATGTGCAAAGCACCGTTCTAAGCGCTGGGGTAGCTACAAGGTAATCAGGTTGGCCCACGAGAGGCTCCCAGTCTTCGTCCCCATTTTCCGGATGAGGGAACTGAGGCCCAGAGAAGGGAAGTGACTTGCCCCGAGTCCCACAGCTGACAAGTGGCGGAGCCGGGATTCGAACCCACGGCCTCCGATTCCAAAGCCCGGGCTCTTTCCACCGAGCCGCTCGGGCATCTTTTATAGACTCCTTGGGCTTGGGCGGGCCGGAAAGCGGCGGACACATTGCTTTCGGTAAGGAAAACGGCCAGGGCGGCGTCACACGTAGCCAGAAATATTGATAATCCGTCCAAATTAAAGCCCTCCGCTGCACGGTACGTCCTTTATAGCTTAGGCGCATTCAGTCCGTCGTATTTATTGAGCGCTCACTGCGTGCGGAGCGCTGCGCTAAGCGTTTGAGGTCACTCAAGGTCACTGGATCGCTTAAAAGCAAGTCGTATCGTCTTCCGAGTAGCTTAGACCAAGTACCTTAGAGGAGCAGCGTGGCTCAGTGGGAAGAGCCCGGGCTTGGGAGTCGGAGGTCACGGGTTCTAATCCTGGCTCCGCCACATCAATCAATCAATCGTATTTATTGAGCGCTTACTGTGTGCAGAGCCCTGTACAAAGCGCTTGGGAGGTACAAGTTGGCAGCATACGTCTGCTGTGTGACTTTGGGCGAGTCGCTTCATTTCTCTGTGCCTCAGTGACCTCATCTGGAAAACAGGGATGAAGACTGGAAGCCCCCCGTGGGACAATCTGAGCACCTTGTATCCTTCCCAGTGCTCAGAACGGTGCTTTGCACATAGTAAGCGCTTAATAAATGCCATTATTATTATTATTATAATATAAAGAACTTCTGGAGAACCCTTCCAGTATACATGTGGTCCTAATGGGAGAGGGATTGTGTCCAACCTGATTTGCTGGTATTCATTCATTCATTCAGTCGTATTTATTGAGCGCTCACTGTGTGCAGAGCACTGTACTAAGCGCTTGGGAAGGACAGGTTGGCAACATATAGAGACGGTCCCTACCCAACAGTGGGCTCACAGACTAGAAGTCTTGTATTTACCCCAGTGCTTAGTAGAGTGCCTGGCACACAGTGAGTGCTTAATAAATACCACAATTATTATTATTATTATTATTATTTTATTATTATTATCTCACCCCTCCAGCCGGACCCAGCCTAGCTGTCACCACTACAGTATTTTTCCCCCGACTGGAAGCAGTGTGGTCCAGTGGGGAGAGCGAAGGCCCAGGAGTCAGAGGACCTGGGTTCTAATCCCGGCCCTGCCAGGCGCTTGCTGCGTGATCTCGGGCGAATCACTTACCTTCTCTGGGCCTCCGCCATAAAATGATAACGATGGCATTTATTAAGCGCTTACTATGTGCACCGTTCTAAGCGCTGGGGAGGTTACAAGGTGATCAGGTGGTCCCGTGGGGGGTTCGCAGTCTTAACCCCATTTTCCAGATGAGGTAACTGAGGCCCGGAGAAGTGAAGTGACTTGCCCAAAGTCACCCAGCTGACAATTGGTGGAGCCGGGATTTGAACCCACGACCTCGGACTCCAAACCCCGGGCTCTTTTCCACCGAGCCGCGCTGATTCTCTAAAATGGGGGTTAAATGCCTCTTCTCCCACCTCGGGCTTTGATCCCCATGAGGGACCGGGGCTGTGTCCAACCGGAGAAGCAGCGTGGCTCAGTGGAGAGAGCCCGGGCCTGGAACTGGGTTCTAATCCTGCCTCTGCCACTCTCATTCATTCATTCATTCATTCCACGTATTTATTGAGCGCTTACTGTGTGCAGAGCACTGTACTGAGCGCTTGGGAAGGACAAGTCGGCAACCTAGAGAGACGGACCCTACCCAACAGCGGGCTCACTTATCTGCTCTGTGACCTTGGGTGAGGCACTGAACTTCTCTGTGCCTCAGTTACCTCACCCGTAAAACAGGAATCAAGGCTCCCCTTTGTGGACAAGGACCATCCTGAGTAGCGTGAATCTACCCAAGCGCTTAGTACAGTGCCTGGCGTTTAGATAGTGCAAACCTCGTGAGTGTGTGCTTACTCCCAACACTTAGAAAAGTGCTCGACACTTAATAACTATCGTAATCCTCATCGTCATCCGTGGACTCCATTCATTCATTCGGTCATATTTGTAGAGCGCTTACTGTGTGCAGAGCACTGTACTAAGCGCTTGGGAAGTCCAAGTTGGCAACATCTAGAGCCGGTCCCTACCCGACAGCGGGCTCCCAGTCTAGAAGGGGGAGACGGACAACAAAACAAAGCGTGTTAACAAAATAAAATAAATAAATATGTACAAACATATATACAGGTATCCACCCAGTTCATTCATTCAGTCATATTTACTGAGTGCTTACTGTGTGCAGAACGCTGTGCTAAGCGCTTGGGAAGTACCAGTTGGCGACGTATAGAGCCGGTCCCTCCCCGACAGCGGGGCTCACAGTCTAGAGGGGGGAGAGAGACGACGAAACAAAACATGTGGACGGGTGGCAGGTCATCAGAATAAATAGAATTAAAGCTAGGTGCACCTCATTAACAAAATACTTAGAGTGGTAAATATGTCCAAGTAAAATCAATAGGGTGATAAATCCGTACAAACATATATATAGGTGCTGTGGGGAGGGGAAGGAGGTCGGGCGGGGTGGGGGGGAGGAAAGAAGGGGCTCACTACAGTGCCTGGCACCTAGTAAGTGCTTAACAAATCCTATAATAATAATAATAATCTCCTCCAAGAGGCCTGCCCTCATTTCTTCTTCTCCCACCCGCTTCTGCATCACTCTTACCTTAGATTAATTAATGTATAATCCATAAGTGCTCACGTATGTATATATCTTGTAGACTGCGAGCCCGCCGTTGGGTCGGGACCGTCTCTCTGTGTTGCCAACTTGGACTTCCCAAGTGCTTAGCACACAGTAAGCGCTCAATAAATGCGATTGAATGACTGAATGATTATTATTAGGTGCATAAAGCTTTAATTCTATTGGTCCTGACGGCTTTGACACCCGTCCACGTGTTTGGTGGTGTTCCCTGTCTCCCCCCTGTAGACCGTGAGCCCGCTGTCGGGTGGGGACCGTCTCTATACGTGGCCAACTTGGACGTCCCGGAGTCTCTCTTGCCCCCCGGGGTCCTCTCAGGGCCCGCTGGGCCGATCGACCACGGTATTTCATCAATCAATTGTATTTATTGAGCGCTTACTGTGTGCAGAGCACTGTACTAAGCGCTTGGGAAGTACAAGTTGGCAACATAGACGGTCCCTACCTTTGTTACGATGACATCTAGTAAGCGCTCACTGTGTGCAAAGCACCGTTCTGAGCGCCGGGGAGGTTACCAGGTGATCCGGTCGCCCCACGGGGGGCTCACAGGCCTCATCCCCATTTTATAGAGTAGGGAACTGAGGCCCAGAGAAGTGAAGTGGCTTGCCCACATCAATCAATCGTATTTATTGAGCGCCTACTGTGTGCAGAGCACTGGACTAAGCGCGTGGGAAGTCCAAGTTGGCAACATATAGAGACGGTCCGTGCCCAACAGTGGGCTCACAGTCTAGAAGGGGGAGACAGAGAACAAAACCAAACATATTAACTAAATAAAATAAATAGAATAGATATGTAAAAGTTAAATAGAGTCATAAGTAAATAGAGTAATAATAAATAGAGTAATAAAGAAATAAAGTCACACAGCTGACAAGTGGCGGAGCCGGGATTTGTTGAGCATTTACCGGCTGCAGAGCACTGCGCAACGATAACATTTATTAAGCGCTTACTATGTGCAAAGCACTGTTCTAAGCGCCGGGGAGGTTACAAGGTGATCCGTTGGTCCCACGGGGGGCTCACAGTCTTCATCCCCATTTTATAGAGGAGGGAACTGAGGCCCAGAGAAGTGAAGTGGCTTGCCCACATCAATCAATCGTATTTATTGAGCGCTTACTGTGTGCAGAGCACTGTACTAAGCGCTTGGGAAGTACAAGTTGGCAACATACAGAGACGGTCCGTGCCCAACAGTGGGCTCACAGTCTAGAAGGGGGAGACAGAGAACAAAACCAAATATATTAACTAAATAAAATAAATAGAATAGATATGTACAAGTTAAATAAATAGAGTAATAAATAAATAGAGTAATAATAAATAGAGTAATAAATAAAGTCACCCAGCTGACAAGTGGCAGAGCCGGGATTTGTTGAGCATTTACCGGCTGCAGAGCACTATGTAATGATAACATTTATTAAGCGCTTACTATGTGCAAAGCACTGTTCTAAGCGCCGGGGAGGTTACAAGGTGATCTGTTGGTCCCACGGGGGGCTCACAGTCTTCACCCCCATTTTATAGAGGAGGGAACTGAGGCCCAGAGAAGTGAAGCGACTTGCCCAAAGTCACCCAGCTGACAAGTGGCGGAGCCGGGATTTGTTGAGCGTTTACCGGGTGCAGAGGACTGTACTAAGCGCCTGGGGGAATTCAATACAGTAGACTTGGTAGACGTGATCCTTGCTCTCAAGGAGTTTCCTTTCTAGACTGAAGGGCGTCTAGCTGATGCATGCGGTAGAGAAGGGAGATGAGCGATCGGTCAAGCCAGGCTTCCTGGAGGAGGTAGCAAACCCAGAAAATGTTTCTCCATTAAAAATTCCAGTGAATGATAATAATAATAATAATAATAATAATAATAATGGCATTTATTGAGTGCTTACTATGTGCAAAGCACTGTTCTAAGTGCTGGGGAGGTGATCAGGTGGTCCCACAAGGGGCTCACAGTCTTCATTTGCACATAGAAAGCGCTTAACAAATGCCATGAAACAATTATTATAAGTTCTGTAATTAAAATAAGGAGAATAAACTGGGTACTTGGCTATTCAGAGCATTTCGTTCAAACTCTTGTTCGTGGCCAACAGATTTTTGTGTGGTTTCCCCAGTGCAGGCTGATTCATTCATTCATTCAGTCACATTTACTGAGCGCTCACTGTGTGCAGAGCGCTGTACTAAGCGCTGGGGAAGTCCAAGTCGGCAACATATGGAGGCGGTCCCTGCCCAACAGCGGGCTCACGGTCTAGAAGGGGGAGACGGACAACAAAACGAAACATATTAACAAAATAAAAGAAACTGAATAGCGAATATGGTGTTCTGTAGACACGATCGATGGAGAATATCTGACTGAATACCTGACTGATTCGGCCAAGTCTTTTGCAATCAATTTACAGTTATTTACAGTGAATACAATCGGCTCTGAAGCATTTGGATCGAGCCGATCGTGGTGACGTGGCCTGGTTATGGAGATGGTGTTTATTAAATGCTCACTGTGTACAGAGCACTGTACTGAGTCCTGGGAAAGAGTTCACAGGTGGAAATTAGACATGACCTCTGTCCCGTGGTCGGCTCACCATCTAAAATTAAAGAGGGGGAGAGGGGAATGGGGCTAGAAACGTGAAAAGATGAAACAAAGCGCTGACAGTTGTCAGCTGGGTGACTTTGGGCAAGTCACTTCTCTGGGCCTCAGTTACCCCATCTGTAAAATGGGGATGAAGACTGGGAGCCCCCCGTGGGACCACCTGATCGCCTTGTAACCTCCCCAGCGCTCGGAACAGTGCTTTGCACATAGTACGCGCTTAATAAATGCCATTATTATCACTACAAGCAGCGTGGCCCAGTGGAAAGAGCCCGGGCTTTGGAGTCCGAGGTCGTGGGTTCGAATCCCGGCTCCGCCGCATGTCTGCTGTGTGACCTTGGGCAAGTCACTTAACTTCTCTGAGCCTCAGTTCTCTCAACTGTAAAATAGGAATTAAGCCTGTGAGCCCCACGTGGGACAACCTGATCACCTTGGATCCCCCCAGCGCTTCGAACAGTGCTTTGCACATAGTAAGCGCTTAACAAATGCCATCATCATTATTATTATTATTATTGTTATCCCCATTTTCCAGATGAGGGAACTGAGGCCCAGAGAAGTGAAGCGACTTGCCCAAAGTCACCCAGCTGACAGTTGGTGGAGCTGGGATTTGAACTCCAAAGCCCGGGCTCTTCCCACTGAGCCACGCTGCTTCTCTAATGAATGAATATTCATTAATATTAATATTCATTCATTCATTCTGCCGTATTTATTGAGCGCTTACTGTGTGCAGAGCACTGTACTGAGCGCTTGGGAAGGGCAAGTTAAATATCTTTCTCCTGGTTGCTTTGCTGTCGTGATCAATGACGTTGAAGCGGTGTGACCGATCCGGTGTTTTCACATTTCTGCCGATTTTTTCTCTCAATCCAGTATAGCGCTGGGAGCGGCGTCCCTGGCTCTTGTGGTCATCTACCCTCTGATGAAGAGGATTACTTATTGGCCGCAGTTAGTCTTGGGTGAGCCTGAACTGACCGTCGAGCGTTTTCCGCGATTCTTTCCAAGTGTGTTTCGGCCGTGGCGACGGAGTTAAGGGTTGGTGGCGATTAGAGTTAATAACGCGCCTGTCCAGATTTAGAAGTCAAATTTACTTGGAGTAAAGAAAAGTGATGTGTTTTATTTGGGCAGATGCAGTGAGGTATTGTGTAACATCATTTATAAGCGATTTCTTTTTTAAAAAAAGTAGGGCCCCATTTGACCTGAGAGCAGCGTCCTTAATATTATTATTATTATTGACAATAATAGTAATAATAATAATAATGTTGGTATTTGTTAAGTGCTTACTATGTGCCAAGCGCCGACGGGGGGAGATACAAGGTGATCGTGGGGCTCCCAGTCTTCGTCCCCATTTTCCAGGTGAGGTCACTGAGGCCCAGAGAAGTGCAGTGACCTGCCCAAGGTCACACAGCAGAGCCGGGATTAGAACCCAGGACCCCCCGACTCCCAAGCCCGGGCTCTTCCCGCTGAGCCGCGCTGCTTCCCTCAACCGTACCTTTGTGTCAGCTTGGAAATAAGCTGAGAAGCAGCGTGGCTTGGAAGTCAGAGGTCCCGGGTTCAAATCCCGAACTCCGCCGTGTGTCTGCCGTGTGACTTTGGGCAAGTCACTTCACTTCTCTGGGCCTCAGTTCCCTCATCTGGAAAATGGGGGTGAAGACTGGGAGCCCCCCGTGGGACAACCTGATCACCTTTCATTCATTCAGTCGTATTTATTGAGCGCTTACTGTGTGCAGAGCACTGTACTAAGCGCTTGGGAAGTACAAGTTGGCAACATATCGAGACGGTCCCTACCCGACAGCGGGCTCACAGTAAAATGGGGATGAAGACTGTGAGCCCCCCATGGGACAACCTGATCACCTTATAACCTCCCCAGCGCTTAGAACAGTGCTTTGCACATAGTAAGCGCTTAATAAATGCTATCATCATTATTATTATTATCATTGTATCCTCCCCAGCGCTTAGAACAGTGCTTTGCGCATAGTAAGCGCCTAACAAATGCCATCATTATCATGATTAAATAACAGAGTTAGGCCTCAGCACATTTTCACAGCTCACAGCACCGCTCACGGTCTTGTATCCTCCCCAGCGCTTAGAACAGTGCTTTGCACATAGTAAGCGCTTAATAAATGCTATCATCATTATTATTATTATTGTATCCTCCCCAGCGCTTAGAGCAGTGCTTTGCGCATAGTAAGCGCCTAACAAATGCCATCATTATCATTATTAAATAACAGAGTTAGGCCTCAGCACATTTTCACAGCTCACAGCACCAATCACGGTCTTGTATCCTCCCCAACGCTTAGAACAGTGCTTTGCACATAGTAAGTGCTTAATAAATGCTGTCATTATTATTATTATTATTGTATCCTCCCCAGCGCTTAGAACAGTGCTTTGCGCATAGTAAGCGCCTAACAAATGCCATCATTTTCATGATTAAATAACAGAGTTAGGCCTTAGCACATTTTCACAGGTCACAGCACCGCTCCCGGTCTTGTATCCTCCCCAGCGCTTAGAACAGTGCTTTGCACATAGTAAGCGCTTAATAAATGCTATCATCATTATTATTATTATTATTGTATCCTCCCCAGCGCTTAGAACAGTGCTTTGCGCATAGTAAGCGCCTAACAAATGCCATCATTATTACTATTAAATAACAGAGTTAGGCCTCAGCACATTTCACAGCTCACAGCACCGCTCACGGTCTTGTATCCTCCCCAGCGCTTAGAACAGTGCTTTGCACATAGTAAGTGCTTAATAAATGCTATCATCATTATTATTATTATTATTATTGTATCCTCCCCAGCGCTTAGAACAGTGCTTTGCGCATAGTAAGCGCCTAACGAATGCCATTATCATGATTAAATAACAGAGTTAGGCCTCAGCACATTTTCACAGCTCACAGCACCGCTCACGGTCTTGTATCCTCCCCAGCGCTTAGAACAGTGCTTTGCGCATAGTAAGCGCTTAATAAATGCTATCATCGTTGTTATTATTATTGTATCCTCCCCAGCGCTTAGAACAGTGCTTTGCACATAGTAAGCGCCTAACAAATGCCATCATTATCATGATTAAATAACAGAGTTAGGCCTCAGCACATTTTCACAGCTCACAGCACCGCTCACGGTCTTGTATCCTCCCCAGCGCTTAGAACAGTGCTTTGCACATAGTAAGCGCTTAATAAATGCTATCATCATTATTATTATTATTGTATCCTCCCCAGCGCTTAGAGCAGTGCTTTGCGCATAGTAAGCGCCTAACAAATGCCATCATTATCATGATTAAATAACAGAGTTAGGCCTCAGCACATTTTCACAGCTCACAGCACCAATCACGGTCTTGTATCCTCCCCAACGCTTAGAACAGTGCTTTGCACATAGTAAGTGCTTAATAAATGCTGTCATTATTATTATTATTATTGTATCCTCCCCAGCGCTTAGAACAGTGCTTTGCGCATAGTAAGCGCCTAACAAATGCCATCATTTTCATGATTAAATAACAGAGTTAGGCCTTAGCACATTTTCACAGGTCACAGCACCGCTCACGGCCTTGTATCCTCCCCAGCGCTTAGAACAGTGCTTTGCACATAGTAAGCGCTTAATAAATGCTATCATCATTATTATTATTATTGTATCCTCCCCAGCGCTTAGAACAGTGCTTTGCACATAGTAAGCGCTTAACAAATGCCATCATTATTATGATTAAATAACAGAGTTAGGCCTCAGCACATTTTCACAGCTCACAGCACCGCTCACAGTCTTGGATCCTCCCCAGCGCTTAGAACAGTGCTTTGCACATAGTAAGCGCTTAATAAATGCTATCATTATTGTTATTATTATTGTATCCTCCCCAGCGCTTAGAACAGTGCTTTGCGCATAGTAAGCGCTTAACAAATGCCATCATTATTATGATTAAATAACAGAGTTAGGCCTCAGCACATTTTCACAGCTCACAGCACCACTCACGGTCTTGTATCCTCCCCAACGCGTAGAACAGTGCTTTGCACATAGTAAGCGCTTAATAAATGCTGTCATCATTATTATTATTATTATTGTATCCTCCCCAGCGCTTAGAACAGTGCTTTGCGCATAGTAAGCGCCTAACAAATGCCATCATTATCATGATTAAATAACAGAGTTAGGCCTCAGCACATTTTCACAGCTCACAGCACCGCTCACGGCCTTGTATCCTCCCCTGCTCTTAGAACAGTGCTTTGCACATAGTAAGCGCTTAATAAATGCTATCATCATTATTATTATTATTATTGTATCCTCCCCAGCGCTTAGAACAGTGCTTTGCGCATAGTAAGCACCTAACAAATGCCATCATTATCATTATTAAATAACAGAGTTAGGCCTTGGCACATTTTCACAGCTCACAGCACCGCTCACGGCCTCGTATCCTCCCCAACGCTTAGAACAGTGCGCATAGTAAGCGCTTAACGAATGCCATCATCATTATGACTAAATAACAGAGTTAGGCCTCAGCACATTTTCACAGCTCACAGCACCGCTCACGGCCTCGTATCCTCCCCAACGCTTAGAACAGTGCGCATAGTAAGCGCTTAATGAATGCCATCATCATTATGATTAAATAACAGAGTTAGGCCTCAGCACATTTTCACAGCTCACAGCACAGCTCACGGTCTTGTATCCTCCCCAACGCTTAGAACAGTGCTTTGCACATAGTAACCGCTTAATAAATGCTATCATCATTATTATTATTATTGTATCCTCCCCAACGCTTAGAACAGTGCGCATAGTAAGCGCCTAACAAATGCCATCATTATCACTATTAAATAACAGAGTTATTTATTAAATAAATAATTAAATTGAATTAATTGAATTATTTATTAAATAGCAGGGTAGCAGCGCCGTATTTGTCTGTGTTGTACCGGGGGGGGACCAACCCGAGCGGGGCCGGAGTCTATTAATTACGGTATTAAGTGCTTCCGTTATGTCAAAGAGCCACGCCGACTTGTGGGGTGGGTCGGCCCGCGCGGGGAGGAAGCCTCTCACCCACATTTTTCCGAGGGAGGCAACCGAGTCAGCCGAGGTGGGCCAACCCGCCGTCGTCATTCTACCGCTTCAGTTCTCCCCCCGCCGCCGCCGCTTTCGTCTCCTGCCTCCTTCTCCCCGCTTTTCCCCAACTCGAGGGCGGCAGCCTGGAGGGACGGAGTCGCGGGAGGAGGAGGAAGAAGAGACGGACCGGTCAACCCCCCCGCTGCGCTTCCCGGTTCGGACGGAGGCCGGTCACGGGCTTGACCCCCACTTCGCCGAGAAGCGAAGTGACTTCATCATCAATCGTATTTATTGAGCGCTTACTGTGTAAGCGCTTGGGAAGTACAAATTAATAATAATGTCGGTATTTGTTAAGTGCTTACCAGGTGCCAGGCACTGTTTTAAGCGCTGGGGTAGATACAGGGTGATCAGGTTGTCCCAGGCGGGGCTCACGGTCTTCATCCCCATTTTCCAGATGAGGTAACTGAGGCCCAGAGAAGTGAAGTGACTTGCCCAAGGTCACCCAGCTGACAAGTGGCGGAGCCAGGATTAGAACCCGTGACCTCGGACTCCCAAGCCCGGGCTCTTCCCGCTGAGCGAAGTGACTCGTCCGAGGTCGCACCTCAGGCGGGTGGCGGAACCGGGATTAGAACCCAAGACCTGCCGACTCCGAGGCCTGCGCTGTCGCCACCCCGCTCTTCCCGCGGGATTTTCCCCCCTTAAAAGTTAGCGTGTGTTGAGAGAGGAGCCGAGGGGGCTGCCGCCCCCGCTTCCCGTAAATTCGGCATCACTTGGTGATAATGATAATAATATCGAGAGGCAGCGTGGCTCAGTGGAAAGAGCCCGGGCTTTGGAGTCAGGGGTCAGGGGTTCAAATCCCGGCTCTGCCAGTTGTCAGCTGTGTGACTTCGGGCAAGTCGCTTCACTTCTCTGGGCCTCAGTTACCTCATCTGTCAAATGGGGATGAAGACTGTGAGCCCCCCGTGGGACAACCTGATCACCTTGTAACCTCTCCAGCGCTTAGAACAGTGCTTTGCACATAGTAAGCGCTTAATAAATGCCATCATAAGCGCTTAGTACAGTGCTCTGCACATAGTAAGCACTCAATAAATACGATTGATGATGATGAATAATAAAAATTATAGTGTTAAGTGCAGTAGAGCCCACTGTTGGGTCGGGACTGTCTCTATATGTTGCCAACTTGGACTTCCCAAGCGCTTAGTCCAGTGCTCTGCACACAGCAAGCGCTCAATAAATACGATTGATTGATTGATTGATTGGTGATGATGATAATAATAATAATTATGGTGTTTGTTAAGTGCTTACTATGTGCCAAGCACCGTTCTAAGTGCTGGGATCGTCCCCGTATTCACTCGGTCGTATTTATTGAGCGCTTACTGTGTGCGGAGGTAGGGACCGTCTCTGTGTGTTGCCGCCTTGTACTTCCCAAGCGCTTAGTCCAGTGCTCTGCACACAGCAAGCGCTCAATAAATACGATTGATTGATTGATTGATGGGTGATGATGATAATAATAATAATTATGGTGTTTGTTAAGTGCTTACTATGTGCCAAGCACCGTTCTATTGATTGATTGATGGGTGATGATGATAATAATAATAATTATGGTGTTTGTTAAGTGCTTACTATGTGCCAAGCACTGTTCTATTGATTGATTGATGGGTGATAATGATAATAATAATAATTATGGTGTTTGTTAAGTGCTTACTACGTGCCAAGCACCGTTCTAAGTGCTGGGATCTTCCCCGTATTCACTCGGTCGTATTTACTGAGCGCTTACTGTGTGCGGAGGTAGGGACTGTCTCTGTGTGTTGCCGACTTGTACTTCCCAAGCACTTAGTCCAGTGCTCTGCACACAGCAAGCGCTCAATAAATACGATTGATTGATTGATTGGTGATAATGATAATAATAATAATTATGGTGTTTGTTAAGTGCTTACTATGTGCCAAGCACCGTTCTAAGTGCTGGGATCGTCCCCGTATTCACTCGGTCGTATTTATTGAGCGCTTACTGTGTGCGGAGGTAGGGACCGTCTCTGTGTGTTGCCGCCTTGTACTTCCCAAGCGCTTAGTCCAGTGCTCTGCACACAGCAAGTGCTCAATAAATACGATTGATTGATTGATTGATTGGTGATGATGATAATAATAATAATTATGGTGTTTGTTAAGTGCTTACTATGTGCCAAGCACCGTTCTATTGATTGATTGATGGGTGATGATGATAATAATAATAATTATGGTGTTTGTTAAGTGCTTACTATGTGCCAAGCACTGTTCTATTGATTGATTGATGGGTGATAATGATAATAATAATAATTATGGTGTTTGTTAAGTGCTTACTATGTGCCAAGCACCGTTCTATTGATTGATTGATGGGTGATAATGATAATAATAATAATTATGGTGTTTGTTAAGTGCTTACTATGTGCCAAGCACCGTTCTATTGATTGATTGATGGGTGATAATGATAATAATAATAATTATGGTGTTTGTTAAGTGCTTACTATGTGCCAAGCACCGTTCTATTGATTGATTGATGGGTGATAACGATAATAATAATAATAATGGTGTTTGTTAAGTGCTTACTACGTGCCAAGCACCGTTCTAAGTGCTGGGATCTTCCCCGTGTTCATTCGGTCGTATTTACTGAGCGCTGACTGTGTGCGGAGGTAGGGACTGTCTCTATGTGTTGCCGCCTTGTACTTCCCAAGCGCTTAGTACAGTGCTCTGCACCCAGTAAGCGCTCAATAAATATCATCAATCGTATTTATTGAGCGCTTACTGTGTGCAGAGCACTGGACTAAGCGCTTAGTACACTCTAAATATGATTGATTGATTGCGGAGAACTCTACTAAGCGCTTGGAAAGTACAGTTCAGCAGTAGAGAGAGACAATCCCTGCCCAAACCGGGCTGACAGTCTAGAAACAGGGAAACAGGCGTCAGTATAAATAAATAGAATTATGGATCTATACACGTCAAAACAAATAAATCTGCATTAATATAAATCAGTAGATTTATTGATGTGCCGTGGGGTGAGGAGAGGGGGGTTAGAGCAAAGTGAGCGAGTTGGGACGACGCGGAGGGGAGGGGAAGCGGAGGAAAACGGGGGCTTAATCCGGGGAGGCCTCTCGGAGGAAGTGTGATCGTTCGGTGGATTTGAGGAGGGACGGCATTCCAGGCCAGACGTAGGACGTGCGGGAACGAGGCCCGGAGAGGAGGTTAGCTCCGGAGGAGCGGAATGTGCCGGCTGGGATGTAGGAGGAGAGAAGGGAAGTGAGGTAGGAGGGGGCGAGGGGATGGGGAGCTTTGAAGTCCGTAAGGATACAGAGGTTGATAGGCAACCGCTGGAGATTTTTGAGGAGGAGAAAGACAATCCGGGCCGCAGAGTGAAGTAGCAGGGAAGCAGCGTGGCTCGGTGGAAAGAGCCCGGGCTTTGGAGTCGGAGGTCATGAGTTCAAATCCCTTGTCAGCTGCGTGACCTTGGACAAGTCACTTCACTTCTCTGGGCCCCAGTTACCTCATCTGGAAAACGGGGATTAAGACGGTGAGCCCCAGGCGGGACAGCCTGATCTCCTTGTAAACTCCCCAGCGCTTAGAACAGTGCTTTGCACATAGCGCTTAAGAAATGCCATCATCATCCTCATTATTATTAAGTATGGATTGAAGTGGGGAGAGACAGGAGGGCCTTCTAGACTGTGAGCCCACTGTGGGGTAGGGCCCGTCTCTATGCGTTGCCAGCTTGGACTTCCCAAGCGCTTAGTACAGTGCTCTGCACACAGTAAGCGCTCAATAAATACGATTGATTGATTGATGGGAGATCAGAAGGGAGGCTGATGCAGTAATCCAGTCGGGATAGGAGGAGTGATTGTAATAATAATAATAGCGTGGCTCAGTGGAAAGAGCCCGGGCTTTGGAGTCAGAGGTCGTGGGTTCAAATCCCGGCTCCGCCAGCTGTCAGCTGGGTGACTTTGGGCAAGTCACTTCACTTCTCTGGGCCTCAGTTACCTCATGTGTAAAAAGGGGATTAAAACTGTAAGCCTCCCGTGGGACAACTTGATTACCTTGTAACCTCCCCAGTGCTTAAAACAGTGCTTTGCACATAGTAAGCACTTAACAAATACCATTATTATTATTATTTTGTTCTCACTCCTTTCTTTTACAAGTCTGCCTTTTCCCCCGACGTCCCGTTGCCCCCTCAAACCTCTTCTAGGAAGAGTCGGAAAATGCTGCAGACCCTCGGGGAGAAAGATGTTAGAAGCGATTCGCTTTTCTCTGGTTCTAGCTTTTCCCCAGACGTCCCGTTTCCCCCTCAGACCTCTTTTAGGAAGAGTCGGGAAATGCCGCAGACCCTCGGGGAGAAAGATGTTAGAAGCGATTCGTTTTCCTCTGGTTCTAGAGCCCAGATGATCCGTTGGGTTTTTTTCTCCTTTTCATCCCGAGAAAGGACTAGGTAGAATTCCAGATTCCCAGTGCCTCTTCTTTTCAGTACGTTGTTCAACACTTTAAATCTCTGCAGCATTTTCTCAACTAGCTTGCGCCTGTAAATAGAATATGTCATAGTCCTGATTTTTGTTTTCTTTTATCTTAACTGTAGGACTGGCCTTCAACTGGGGAGCCTTGCTCGGGTGGTCTGCCGTTAAGGGGTCCTGCGATCCATCCGTCTGCCTGCCCCTTTATTTCTCCGGTGTGATGTGGACGTTAATCTATGACACCATCTATGCCCATCAGGTACCGTCATGATAAACCTTGGGTTTTTGCTTTGGGGTGAAAATCCATTACGGAACGTCCCTCCGTTCCACTGTATTATGCGTTTTTGTGACCACAAAGAACTCGGTGCTGTTTCCAAACCAAGACTGCCCGGCGTCCCATCGGGGTGATCAGTCAGCTTATTTATTGAGCACTTACCGTACGCAGAGCACTTTTGGGAGAGCACAATATTTCAGAGTCGGTAGACACATATTCCTTGCCCACGGTGAGATCACAGTCCAGAGGGGAGAATGGGTATTAATGTAAAGAAATAAATTGTGGATATATACTTATATATATATATATATATATATATATATATATATATATATATATAAGTGCTTTAGGGCTGAGGAAGGAGTGGATAAAGTGACGCAGAAGGGCAGGGACGAAGAGGAAATGAGGGCCTAGAAGGGGACGGCCTTTGGGGAGATGTGCCTTCAATAAAGCTTGGAAGGAGGGAAGAGCGATTGTCAGCTATGAAGAGGGAGGGCATTCCAGTCCAGAAGCGGAAGAATGATACTGGTAATATGCTTAATAATAATGATAATCGTGGTATTTTTGAAACACGTAACTACGAGCTAATAGGATTAGACACGGTCCCACCTGGGGCTCCCAGTCTGAATCCCCGTTTTACGGGTAACTGAGGCATAGAGAAGTGAAGTGACTTGCCCAAGGCCACACCCAGCAGACAAGTGGCAGCGATAAGAAACCAGGTCTGGGCTCTTCCCGCCGAGCTGCATTGCTTCCCGAGTTGTTATTCAACTAGAAGTTGCCCTCCCTCAGAGTGTGAATTTCGGGAGAGCCGCGACCTTTGACCAAAAAAAAAACAAGCCAGCCTCTTGATTTGGGAGTAATAATAGCTGTAATGGTATCGTTTGGAAAACTTGGGATGCACATCCTCTGCCCACAAGGAGCTTGCACTCTAAAGGGGCGAAACAGACTTCGGGATATTGACAAATTGTAATCCAACCGAACAATTAACTGTACGATTGATCGCGAAGATAAACTTAAGGGCTGCTCGATTAGCGCACAAATAAATACGCAGCTGCTTGGGGAGCTACGACTTGGGATGTGAGAAGTTAATTGGCAGGTGTTATTAAGCACATGGGAAGTGCTTAATAAATGCTATTATAAAAAATTGGGGAAAACATGTTGGAGGAGGTGGGAGATTTGGAAGGCTTTAGATTTGGGGGGAGCTGTGCTCTCCTATTTGAGAGAAACAATAAACTCCTCCTCCGGGGAAGACGGGATTGTGTTTTCCCGACTCTACTGTATTTTACTTTCCCAAGTTCTCAGTGCGTAGGAAGCACTCTTTAATTAACCTCGACTGATTGGGCTGCACCTCTCCACCTTGTCCTGAAATGACGATCTGGTCATAATCTGGAAAGAACGTGCCCCGGATTAATGCTGTTCCCACCTTTCCAAGGGGCCTATGGATTTTTTTCCCCGAACGACGTCACCCGGCAAGTGTGGAGGACTCTGTTGAGGGTTTTCTAGCTGTCGCCAAAAGATGTTCGATGTGATTATGTGGGTTCCTAAAGGGGGGAGTCAGAATGTGGGCAACCCCCTTCCTAGGATGAGCGGGTAAATTAGTAATGCCGCCGACCGATCAGTTAATGGGATTTAGGGAGCGCTCGCTGTCTGCAGAGCACGGGCCCCGACGTGGGCGAAGACGGAGGAAATTGCAGATATTAAAATAGAGATGAACCACGTAGCGTCTTGAGGTGGGCCTTTGCATCAGCTGGGGTTGAGAAGAACGGCGCAACGAAGGATGGCGTGAAAGGACCCAAAAACTAAATATCCGGATTCTTACCTTGGGGAGTGGGGTTGGCCCTCCGCGCTACCTATTAATCAGGAATATTTATTGAGTACCTACTGTGTGCAGAGCACTGTACTGAGCGCTTGTAATAATAATAATGGTATTAAGCGCTTACTGTGTGCAGAGCACTGTACTGAGCGCTTGTAATAATGATAATGATATTTGTGAAGCGCTTACTATGTGCAAAGCACCGTTCTAAGCACTGGGGAGGTTGCAGGTTGTCCCACGGTGGGCTCACGGTTTTAATCCCCATTTTACAGATGAGGTCACTGAGGGCACAGAGAAGTTAAGTGACTTGCCCAAAGTCACACAGCTGACGGTTGACGGAGCTGGGGTTTGAACCCGTGACTTCTGACGTCAAAGCCCGGGCTCTTTCCACTGAGCCACGTTGCAGCCTCCCCAGTGCTTAGAGCAGGGCTTGGCACATTCATTCATTCATTCAATCATATTCATTCATTCAATCGTATTTATTCAGCGCTTACTGTGTGCAGAGCACTGTACTAAGCGCTTGGGAAGTACAAGTTGGCAACATATAGAGGCGGTCCCTACCCGACAGTGGGCTCACAGTCTAGAAGAAAAAATAATAGTGGCATTTATTAAGCACTTACTATTTGCAAAGCACTGTTCTAAGCTCTGGGGAGGTTACAAGGTGATCAGGTTGTCCCACCGGGGGCTCAGTCTTCATCCCCATTTTCCAGATGAGGTCACCGAGGCCCAGAGAAGTGAAGTGACTTGCCCAAAGTCACACAGCTGACAACTGGCAGATCCGGGATTTGAACCCATGACCTCTGACTCCAAAGCCGGGCTCTCTCCACTGAGCCACGCTGCTTCTCAATTGAGTAATTGAGCGCTTACTGTGTGCCGAGCACTGGACTGAGCGCTTGGGAAGGACAAGTTGGCAACATCTAGAGACGTAAGCGCCTAACAAATGCCATCATTCTTATTATTAGGGAAGGCCTTGCCGTTAAAATCGGAGCTAAAACGAGCCCGAAGGCCTTGCCATTAAAATAGGAGCTGAAACAGTCCCTGGAACCTCACTGTCCTTAATTGAGAAAAAGTCACGGAGAGGATAAGTCTTGAGCCGAGGTTGGAAGGGAGGCGGGAATTCCACGGCAGCAGCCAGGAGTGGAGTTATTTTATTTTGTTAGTATGTTTGGTTTTGTTCTCTGTCTCCCCCATTTAGACTGTGAGCCCACTGTTGGGTAGGGACTGTCTCTATATGTTGCCCATTTGTACTTCCCAAGCACTTAGTACAGTGCTCTGCACATAGTAAGCGCTCAATAAATACGATTGATGATGATGATGATGATGAAGCTAGGCCCGGACAGAGGCCCAGGGGGGATTGCAAGGAGCCGGCTGGAAAAGAGCTACAACACAGGTGCACAGACGCCTGTTCAATTCCTCCCTTTGCCCGCAATCTCCCTCAAGGCTAATCTAGACCGAATTACGAACACCGGAGACTCTCATCCTTCCCGGTCGTCGGGAGGATACGGTTCAGTGGGGCTGGCGGACACGATCCCCGCCCACGAAGAACTCCCGGCCTCGTCTAATTGCTTTTAATGATTTTCGGCCTCCAGGATAAGAGCGACGACGTTCAGATTGGCGTCAAATCAACCGCCCTGCGGTTCGACCGGGACACGAAGCGTTGGCTCGGTTGCTTTACCGTGGCCATGCTGGGCGGGCTGAGCGTGGTGGGGCTGAACTGCGGCCAGACCGTCCCCTTTTACGCCGCCGTGGCTGCAGCCGGCGCTCACTTGGCTCGCCAGGTATGACTTCTCCTTCGTTTTGTTCACTCTATTCGTTCAGTCGTATTTATTGAGCGCTTACTGGGTGCAGAGCACCGGACTAAGCGCTTGGATGTAAATCAGTGGTGTTCATTGGGCACTTACTCCGTGCAAAGCTCTGTGGGCGAAATCGAAATCTGCTTCTCTGTGCGCGGATTGTTGTCATAAATTATAGGGGGACTGTTCGTTCTGGTGTGAGCCCGTTGTTTCTAGACTGTGAGCCCGCCGTCGGGTAGGGACCGTCTCTCTGTGTTGCCGATTTGTGCTTCCCAAGCGCTTAGTGCAGTGCTGTGCACACAGTAAGCGCTCAATAAATACGACTGAATGAGCGAATGGCGACCCTGCGTAAACACGAGGAATCCGTGAGGCCCACCTGACTTTTTGGCCGGGTGAAGGAGGACGCAAAATAAGTTTGAAAGTGCCAGAGCATGGCTCTGTGGATAGAGCCCGGGCCGGGGATTCATTCATTCAGTCGTATTTATTGAGCGCTTACAGTGTGCAGAGCGCTGTACTAAGCGCTTGGGCAGTCCAAGTCGGCGACATATAGAGACGGTCCCGACCCAACAGTGGGCTCACGGTCTAGAAGATTCGAGCACCCTTGTCTGCTGGTGTGACCTTGGACAAGTCGCTTAACTTCTCTGTGCCTCGGTTACCTCCTCCCTAAAAAGGGGGCTAAGAGTGGGAGCCCCATGTGGGCTCAACCTGATTGAACCGTATCGACCCCAGTACTTAGAACAGAGTTGGGCACACAGTAAGCGCTAAAAAAACCCAGAATTATTATTATACATATACATATATATGTATATATATATTATTATTATATTATATATATTATACGGCGCAGGGAGCTGGGAAATTAAACCGGGAGACCTGTGGCAAGGTCCGTCTCTCCCTCCAAGGAATATACGGGAGGGAAAGGAAGATCAACCTTATTTAAAGAGGCTGTTGATGGATAATTTCACGCTTTCATTCGGTCGTATTTATTGAGCGCTTACTGCGTGCAGAGCACTGGACTAAGCGCTTTTCAGGGGCCCCAAGCGGCTCAGGCCTGACGCTACGTTGGCCAGCCGATCTGGATGACTTTCTAGGGGGAGGCGCTGATAATCGGTCCTAAAATTGTTCAGGAGCCGGGGAGAGTCACCGATTAAGCCTCTCCCGCTGTATTTTGTGGTGTTTCTCTCTGTTTACGCTCCAGGTTAAATCTTATTTTCTCCCCCTGTACGTGGGTTCAGTTCCGATGGGGTCGCTGGCGCTTGGTACACGTTTAACGCGGCCTTGGGGGGAATTTCTAGGTCCGTATTTTCCTCCGGACGCCGGCTGGGATTGTATGCAGCCCCGCTCCTGCGGTTTACCAGCAACGCTCCGGCGTGGCCGTCAGTGTAGTCGTGTTTATTTTGTTTTTTTTTTTCGGGTATCTGGAGGGTAGATAGAAGTTAAGCAAGTTGGACACGGTCCCCGTCCCTCGTGGGGCTCACGGTCGTCATCCCGGTTTTCTAGACGACGCAGGTGAGTTAGGGGACTTGCCCAGGGTCGCCCGGAAAATAACGGATAAGGTCGGATTCCCAGGCCGTGCTTTATCCGTTAAGCCACGCTGCTCTTCACGTACCTGAACTACTCTGGCTTCCATTCTTTCTCTCCGTTAGTCATTCATTCATTCAGTCGTGTTTATTGAGCGCTTACTGTGTGCAGAGCACTGTACTAAGCGCTTGGGAAGTCCAAGTTGGCAACATCTAGATACGGTCCCTACCCAGCAGCGGGCTCACAGTCTAGAGGGGGTGACAGAGAACCAAACAAAACGTATTAACAAAATAAAATCAATAGAATAAATATGTACAAATAAAATAAATAAATATTTATTTATAAGCCACACTGCTCTTCACATACCTAAACTACTCTGGCTTCCATGCTTTCTCCCCATTAGTCATTCATTCATTCAGTCGTATTTATTGAGCGCTTACGGTGTGCAGAGCACTGGACACAGTCTAGAGGGGGGAGACAGAGAACCAAACAAAACATATTAACAAAATAAAATCAATAGAATAAACGTGTACAAATAAAATAAACACAGGCTTTGCTTTATCTGCTAAGCCACACTGCTCTTCACATACCTGAACTACTCTGGCTTCCATTCTTTCTCCCCATTAGTCATTCATTCAGTCGTATTTATTGAGTGCTTACGGTGTGCAGAGCACTGTACTAAGCGCTTGGGAAGTCCAAGTTGGCAACCTAGAGAGACAGTTCCTACCCAACAGCGGGCTCACAGTCTAGAGGGGGGAGAGAGAGAACAAAACAAAACATATTAACAAAATAAAATAAATAGAATAAATATGTACAAATAAAATAAATACAGGCTTTGCTTTATAATAATAATAATGATGGTGTTTGTTAAGCGCTTACTATGTGCAAAGCACTGTTCTAAGCGCTGGGGAGATGTAAGGTGATCAGGTTGTCCCACGGGGGGCTCACAGTCCTAATCCCCATTTGACAGATGAGGGAACTGAGGCCCAGAGAAGTGAAGTGACTTGCCCAAGTCACCCAGCTGACAATTGGCAGAGCTGGGATTTGAACCCATGACCTTGGACTCCAAAGCCCGGGCTCTTACCACTGAGCCACGCTGCTTCTCTTCCATTACTATTAGTATTATTATTAAAATGCCATTATTAAGTAGGAAGGAAAACAGGTGTCGAATCCCCGTTAGGCCGATGAGGGAACTGAGGCACGGAGGCAAGTTTAGGAGCCGGGATTGGAATCCGGGTCTTCCGATTCCTGGGCCCGTGTGCTTTCCACTAGGCCCCACCGCTTCCCGCTAAGTCTTTGCATCCCGCGGGCGTTGGATCTAGGCCCCACTGCTTCCCGTGAACTCTTCGCATCCCCGTCCGTTGGATTCCCGCTCCTCATCTTGGATTTCCAGAGCGTCTGTGAATTCCCGCTCCCCTCCGTCACTTCCCTTCCGCCCTCACGCCTGCTCCCCTTCCATCTCCTTGACTCTAGGTTGGAAAACGTCTTCGGCAATTCCTTGCTTCGCTCAAGACCGTGCTCCCTCTTCCTCTCTGGCCTGCTTGCTTAGAACAACCACCAACCTCGCTTGGTTGTCCGTCTCCCCGGGCGGAGACCGCCTCCGTATGTTGCCGACTTGGACTTCCCAAGCGCTTAGTACACTCAGTAAGCGCTCAATAAATAAAGCACTCCTCATTCAAAGCTCTTCTCAAATCCTAAGACAAGCTGGAAGTCCTCCTTATTGAGGACCCCTCCGATAATAATAATAATGATGGCATTTATTAAGCGCTTACTACGTGCAAAGCACTGCTTTAAGCGCTGGGGAATTTACAAGGTGATCAGGTTGTCCCACGGGGGGGGCTCACAGTCAATCAATCAATCAATCAATCGTATTTATTGAGCGCTTACTGTGTGCGGAGCGCTGTACTAAGCGCTTGGGAAGTCCAAGTTGGCAACATCTAGAGACGGTCCCTACCCAACAGTGGGCTCGCAGTCTAAATGGGGGGCACGGAGAACAAAACCAAACATACTAACAAAATAAAATCAATCGTATTTATTGAGCGCTTACTGTGTGCAGAGCACTGTACTAAGCGCTTGGGAAGTCCAAGTTGGCAACGTCTAGAGACGGTCCCTACCCAACAGTGGGCTCACAGTCTAAAAGGGGGAGACGGACAACAAAACCAAACATACTAACAAAATCAAATCAATCAATCAATCGTATTTATTGAGCGCTTACTGTGTGCAGAGCGCTGTACTAAGCGCTTGGGAAGTACAAGTTGGCAACATATAGAGGTAGTCCCTACCCAACAGTGGGCTCACAGTCTAAAAGGGGGAGACGGACAACAAAACCAAACATACTAACATACTAACAGTCTTCATCCCCATTTGACAGAGCAGGTGACTGAGGCCCAGAGAAGTGAAGCGACTTGCCCAAAGTCACACAGCTGACAGAGCTGGGACTTGAACCTGTGACCTCCGACTTGAAAGTCCGGGCTCTTTCCCCCGAGCCGCGCTGCTTCCCTACTTCCCAAGCGCTTAGTACAGTGCTCTGCCCACAGCAAGCGCTCAATAAATACGACGGAACGAATGAATCAATCAATCGTATTTATTGAGCGCCTACTGTGTGCAGAGCACTGTACTAAGCGCTTGGGAAGTATTCCCAAGTCCAAGTCGATCGCGCGGAAAACTCACGAGAAAGAGAAACCAGTGAAACGCAAGTTGAGCGGTAAAACTGAGCGTGATCAGGATGCGCTTGTGGGCGGTTTCCGTATCTCGACCGGCGGCCGCCGCGTGAATATCTGGGTCGCGCTGCTCAAATTGGTTTCTCCGCGTGTTTGGGTGAATTTACCCGCCCAAGTTTGGTAGTTTTAGACGGTGAGCCCACTGTTGGGTAGGGACTGTCTCTGTATGTTGCCAATTTGTACTTCCCAAGCGCTTAGTACAGTGCTCTGCACATAGCAAGCGCTCAATAAATGCGATCGATGATGATGATGATGGTACCCTGGATTGTATGGTGACTAACGAGGACTGGCAGAGCTGAGATTTCAGAAAAGTCTCACGGGATCGGTTCCGTTCCATCGGCTCTTATTGGGGCTGGTTTGGTTGCGGCTGTGGCCGTTGGGATTATCGGACGCCGGCCGGCCCTCCCTGAGCCGTGAGGAAATTGAAAGTACTCCTTTAGCCACCCCGTTCAATAACTCCTTCGATATTTATCCTTGTCCCTGCCTCTTTAGGCTGCTTTTTGGGGGTTTTATGGATTCACCTTTCTTTAGAGAAGCAGCGAGGCTCAGCGGAAAGAGATCGCGGGTTCCAATCCCGGCTCCGCCACTTGTCAGCTGGGTGACTTCGGGCAATAATAATAATAATGGCATTTATTAAGCGCTCAAGCGCCGGGGAGGTTACAAGGCGATCAGGTCGTCCCACGAGGGGCTCACAGTCTTCATCCCCATTTGACGGATGAGGGAACTGAGGCCCAGTGAAGTGACTTGCCCAAAGTCCCCCAGCTGACAGTTGGTGGAGCCGGGATTTGAACCCGTGACCTCTGACTCCAGAGCCCGGGCTCGATTACTTTGAAGAAATCAAACCATACAACACTGTTTGCGTTTTATGGATTTTAGCCGCCTCATTTAGGAAAACGCACCACACAACGAAAACAAATGTCATCCTTTCCAAAAATCAGCTGCAAATGTCTATACTGAATTCCCCTGTCAATTAATATTTGACTTTTTCTATCGCAATCTGGCTAACCAAATCTTGTTACCAAATAAAAAGGGAAAAATAAAATAAGCCTTCCCACCTTCTCTTGGACAAGCCGCTTCACGTCTCTGAGCCTCGGTTGCCTCCTCTGTAAAATGGGGATCAAGACCGTGAGCCCCACGTGGGACTACCATGTGTCGTCGTCCCCCCCACAGCGCTTAGAACAGTGCTCGGCACATAGTAAGCGCTTAACGAATCCCAACCTTATTATTATTATTTATATGTCCATTTTTCTACTACCCCACCGTATTCTTAGATTATAATAAACCCCTTGGGAACCGAGGACACGGTCTAATTCACGACATTATACTCCCGGCATGTAACACAAAGCTAGGGCTTAATAAACATCAGCACGGCAACAACTACTGCAACTACCGGTATTACCGAAGAGTGTGCAGTTTGTGGCCGATGAGAAGGATGGGGGAATTTGCGGACGGGCCCAGAGTAGATAGAGAAGCGGCGTGGCTCAGTGGAAAGAGCACGGGCTGTGGAGCCGGAGGCCGTGGGTTCAAATCCCAGCTCCGCCAGTTGTCAGCTGTGGGACTCCGGGCAAGTCGCTTCACTTCTCTGGGCCTCAGTTTCCTCATCTGGAAAATGGGGATGAAGACTGAGCCCCCCGGGGGACAACCTGATCACCTTGTAACCTCCTCGGCGCTTAGAACAGTGCTTGGCACATAGTAAGTGCTTAATAAATGCCATTATTATTATTATTATTATTATTATTATTATCATGGAGCACAGAATAGGGACATTGAAGCAGGAGGAGGAAACCAAGCCTGATTCCTCATCTCCTGATTCCTCATCTACGTCCCCAAACCTCACTGGGGACCCGGAGTGCAAACGTTAGCCTTCTGAGCAGAAAGATACGCGCGTTGTCGGCCCAAGAAAGAGGGGCCTTTTGATTCGGCTGGTTTCATCTCTGGGGCCGGAGGAATCCGTTAATGATGACGTTGACTCTGAGTTTCTACGGTTTGCTTTTTTAACGTCTCCAGGGCACTTGTCCGTTAATCATCTCATCGTGTCCTTGTAATTCCCTGAGAGAAAGGGAGAAGCGAGCGTTAATGTATCCTCAGAGGAGCTCTCCTCCCTCCTGTCAAGTGCTACTCCGGCCACCCGTGCTTCTGACCCCATTCCCTCTCATATGAAATCTCTCGCTCCGTCCCTTCTCCCCTCCTTAACTTCCATCTTCAACCTCTCACTCTCCACTGGTTCCTTCCCCTCTGTCTTCAAACATGCCCACATCTCCCCCATCCTTAAAAACCCCTCTCTTGACCCCACCTCCCCTTCTAGTTATCGCCCTATCTCCCTCCTACCATTCCTTCCCAAACTGCTTGAACGCGTCATCTACACCCGCTGCCTTGAATTCCTCAACGCCAACTCTCTCCTCGACCCCCTCCAAACTGGCTTCCGTCCCCTACATTCCACAGAAACTGCCCTCTCAAAGGTCACCAATGACCTCCTGCTTGCCAAATCCAATGGCTCCTCCTCGACCTCTCAGCTGCCTTCGACACTGTGGACCACCCCCTTCTCCTCAACACGCTATCCGACCTTGGCTTCACAGGCTCCGTCCTCTCCTGGTTCTCCTCTTACCTCTCCGGTCGTTCTTTCTCAGTCTCTTTTGCAGGCTCCTCCTCCCCCTCCCATTCTCTCACTGTGGGGGTTCCGCAAGGTTCAGTGCTTGGTCCCCTTCTGTTCTCGATCTACACGCACTCCCTCGGTGACCTCATTCGCTCCCACGGCTTCAACTATCATCTCTACGCTGATGACACCCAGATCTACATCTCTGCCCCTGCTCTCTCCCCCTCCCTCCAGGCTCGCATCTCCTCCTGCCTTCAGGACATCTCCATCTGGATGTCTACCCGCCACCTAAAGCTCAACATGTCGAAGACTGAACTCCTTGTCTTCCCTCCCAACCACTGCCCTCTCCCTGACTTTCCCATCACTATTGACGGCACTACCATCCTTCCCGTCTCAGAAGCCCGCAACCCTGGTGTCATCCTCGACTCCGCTCTCTCATTCACCCCTCACATCCGATCCATCACCGAAACCTGCCGGTCTCACCTCCGCAACATCACCAAGATCCACCCCTTCCTCTCCATCCAAACCGTTACCCTGCTGATTCAATCGCTCATCCTATCCCGACTGGATTACTGCATCGGCCTCCTCTCCAATCTTCCATCCTCCTGTCTCTCCCCACTTCACGCTGCTGCCCAGATCATCTTTGTGCAGAAACACTCTGGGCGTGTCACTCCCCTCCTCAAAAATCTCCTGCGACTGAGACTGGGCCCCCCCTTCCTCTCCCTCTCCTCCCCATCCCCCCCCGTCTTACCTCCTTCCCCTCCCCACAGCACCTGTATATATGTTTGTACAGATTTATTACTCTATTTATTTTACTTGTACATATTTATTCTATTTATTTTATTTTGTTAACATGTTTTGTTTTGTTCTCTGTCTCCCGCTTCTAGACTGTGAACCCACTGTTGGGTAGGGACCGTCTCTAGGTGTTGCCAAGTTGGACTTCCCAAGCGCTTAGTACAGTGCTCTGCACACAGTAAGTGCCCAATAAATGAGCCCACTGTTGGGTAGGGACTGTCTCTATATGTTGCCAACTTGGACTTCCCAAGCGCTTAGTACAGTGCTCTGCACACAGTAAGTGCTCAATAAAAACGATTGAATGAATGAATAAATACGAATGAATGAATGAATAATGTCCCCGTTTTTACAAATGAGGAAACTGAGACCCAGAGAGTTAAAGGACAGAGACATCCAGCAGGTTAGGTACAGTTGAACTTAGTACCAACAGCGAGGATAAGCCCCTTCCTTCCTCTCCCCCTCGATCCCCTCTCCATCCCCCCCATCTTACCTCCTTCCCTTCCCCACAGTACCTGTATATATGGAGATATGTTTGTACATATTTATTACTCTATTTTACTTGTTCCTATCTATTCTATTGATTTTATTTTGTTAGTATGTTTGGTTTTGTTCTCTGTCTCCCCCTTCTAGACTGTGAGCCCACAGTTGGGTAGGGACTGTCTCGATATGTTGCCAGCTTGTACATCCCAAGCGCTTAGTCCAGTGCTCTGCACACAGTAAGCGCTCAATAAATACGATCGATTGATTGATTGATTGATTAACTTCCAGGGCCTGGCGACTGTCTTGGAGAACTCATTCTCTCCCACGGCTTCAACTGCCATCTCTATGCGGATGATCCCCAAATCTCCATCTCCTCCCCTGTCCTCTGTCCCTCCCTCCCTCCCTCCAGGCTCGCGTCTCCTCCTGCCTTCAGGACGTCTCTGCTCGGATGTCCGCCCGCCACCTCCGATTCCACATGTCCAAGCCAGAGCGCCTTATGTTCCCTCCCAAACCCCGTCCCTTCCCCAACTTCCCCGTCGCTGTACGTGGCCCAGCCGTCCTTCCCGTCTCACAAGCCCATAACCTTGGGGTCGTCCTCGACTCCGCTCTCTCATTCGACCCCCGTAGCCACCCTGCCTATCTTCACAGCGTCTCCCAGATCCACCTTTTCTTCTCCATCCAAACCACTACCACGCTGGTACAGTCACTCGTCCTATCCCACCTAGATGGCTGCATCAGCCTCCTTCCTGCCTCTCCCCACTTGGCTCCGCACTTCACTCCGCTGCCTGGATTATCTTTCTCCTGAAACGTTCAGGGCGTCACCCGCCCCGTCCTCCAAAGTGTCCAGCGGTTGCCTAGCCACCTCCGTTTCGAACAAAAACTCCTCACTGTTGGCTTTAAGGCTCTCCATCCCACCTCACCTCCCTGCTCTCCTACGTCCCGGCCCGCGCACTCCACTCCTCTGGGCTGACGTTCTTACTGTGCCTCAGTTTCACCTGTCTCGCCGCCGACCCATAGCGCGCGTCCTGCCTCTGGCCTGGAACGCCCTCCCTCCTCAAGTCCGCCAGTCACTGTCCCCCCCTCAAAGCCCTACTGAAGGCCCATCTCCTCCAAGAGGCCCTCCCAGATTAAGCCCCACTTTTCCTCACCTTCCCCTTCCCTTCCGCATCACCTCGACTTACTCCCTTTCCTCTTCTCCCCACCCTACGGCACTTATGTAAATATCTATAATTCTATTTATTGTCAAGCCCTAATGAACAACGCAAGGAACTTTAGCAGTAAAAGTTCCCTGCCCTGGGAGTCCGAGGTCAAGGGTTCAAATCCCAGCCCTGCCAGTTGCCCGCTGTGTGACTTTGGGCAAGTCAGTTCACTTTTCTGGGCCTCAGTTCCCTCCTCTGTAAAATGGGGATGAAGGCTGGGTGCCCCCCGCGGGACCACCTGATCACCTTGTAACCGCCCCAGCGCTTAGAACGGTGCTTGGCACACAGTAAGCGCTTAATAAATGCCATCATTATTATTATTAATCTGAACAACCTGATCACCTTGTAACCTCCCCAGCGCTTAGAACAGTGCTTGGCACACAGTAAGTGCTTAATAAATGCTATCATCATTATTATTATTATTATTAATCTGAACAACCTGATCACCTTGTAACCTCCCCAGCGCTTAGAACGGTGTTTGGCACACAGTAAGCGCTTAATAAATGCCATCATCATTATTATTAATCTGATCCGTGATGATATTTTTCCAAATTTAGTTCGGAATCGTGTTTCCATTGTATTCTTTGTCAGTGTGATACCGGCAGTTAGTCAAATCAAATTTCCCTTCTGCTTAATGGTCAAGATCGGATGTAGTAGAGCCCAATCTGTGTCAATTCATTCATTCATTCAATCGTATTTATTGAGCGCTTACTGTGTGCAGAGCCCACTGTTGGGTAGGGACTGTACATGTTGCCAACTTGTACTTCCCAAGCGCTTAGTACAGTGCTCTGCACACAGTAAGTGCTCAATAAATACGATTGATTGATTGATTGATTGATTGAGGTACAAGGAGGGGAAGCAGCGTGGCTCAGTGGAAGGAGCCCGGGCTTTGGAGTCAGAGGTCAGGGGTTCAAATCCCGGCTCCGCCACTTGCCAGCTGGGTGCCTTTGGGCAAGTCACTTCACTTCTCTGGGCCTCAGTTCCCTCATCTGGAAAGTGGGGATGAAGACTGTGAGCCCCCAGTGGGACAACCCCATCACCTTGCAACCTCCCCAGCGCTTAGAACGGTGCTTTGCACAGAGTAAGCGCTTAATAAATGCCGTCATTATTATTTATCGATGTTAATGCCCGTTTACTTGTATTGATGCCTGCCTCCCCTTCCCCGTAGACTGGGAGCCCATTGTGGACAGGGAATGTCTCTCTCTATTGCTGTATTGTACCACCCAAGCGCTTAGTACAGTGCTCCGCACACCTCTCAGTAAATTGCGATCGAATTGAAGAGCTGTAAATAAAGCTCTCCATCCTTGCGCCGGGGGCCAAGGGATTGGGGTTCTCTCCTGAGCCTTCCTCCTGAACGTCAATCGCTTACTCTGATTTTTGCGGGCCTCCTGGGCCGTCTCACGTGCTGATCAAATCTGCCCATTCCCCGGAGGCTGCCCCGTCTTTGGCCTCTCCGACCGTTCCCCATGGACGCAATTCCGAGTCTTATCCCAGTTGGTTCCCGTTCATTTCTTCGGCCCCTGAGATTTCCAGCCACGTCGTCTCCAGACGGTCCCAAGTGCGTGTTTCTGTCGTTAGATCGCACTGCCCTACTCCCGGATGCTGATTCTCACTTCCTTGCTCTTCCAGATTTACACTTTGGACACGCAGAAGCCCGAAGACTGTTGGAATAAGTTTTCTTCCAACCGCACAGTCGGACTCTTGCTCTTCATTGGAATCATACTCGGAAACTTACGGAAGGAGAAAGAGCCGGAAGAGATGGGAAAGGATTTAGACAGCACTGTGGCCGATGAATAAATGAGATTCCGCAATATTATTGGTAATAATTATCATTATTATGGTATCCGTTAAGCGCTTGCTATGTGCCAAACACTGTTCTAAGTGCTGGGGTAGAGACAAGTTAATCAGGTTGGACTGAGATATCCTGGAAAAAATGCACCATTCCCCAAGCTACAAGGCTCCTTTGTTTCAGTTGTTGAATATTTCAGTAAGCGCTCAATAAATACGATTGAATGAATGAATTGCAATGGACTGAGGATTAAAATATTTAGAAGAGGGAATGACCAAGAAATAAGTATTTGTTTTATACCTTGCTTAAGATTCTCCACATAAAGTGATCCTCAAAATCACTCTTACCCATTCAGGGATGTCAGAGTTCTCAGAGGGTTTAAGGATGGGGGTCTTGTGTAAAATGTTGGGGGTTGTAACCACTTGGGATCTTTCCAGCACAGTGACGAATATCTAATTCCAAAGAATGGATCAGAAAAGTCATGGCTCCGCCACTTGTCAGCTGTGTGACTTCGGGCAAGTCACTTCACTTCTCTGGGCCTCAGTTCCCTCACCTGTAAAATGGGGAGGAAGACCGTGAGCCCCCCCCGTGGGACGACCTGATCGCCTTGTAACCTCCCCAGCGCTTAGAACCGTGCTTTGCACTTAGGAAGCGCGTAATAAATGCCATCATCATTATTATTATTATTATTAAAGAAACGCATTTTTCAGAATCTGAAGTGAAAGCTCAGCGGACCACTCAGAATCTTCGTCGTTCACACTTGCTACCTCTTGCTACAGGCGACTAAATTCAGAATATTTTTATCATAATTTTCCCACCAGTCCCCCCACCCCAACAGTGAATACCCACTGCAGACCTCCCCGCGGACTGGGTTCCTATGTCCACGCAGAATCCGGTTCCTTCGGATGAGTTCAGAAACAGCGGGATTTGTTCCTCCCTGGGGGTACAGACTGGTCCCCAGTAGACCCCGGGGGTACAGACTGGTCCAGGACCTCTAATAATAATAATGATGGTATTTGTCAAGTGCTTACTATGTGCCAAGCACTGTTCTGAGCGCCGGAGAAGACACAGGGTCATCCTGTTGTCCCCCATAGGGCTCCCAGCCATCATCCCCATTTTACAGATGAAGTAACTGAAGCCGAGAGGAGTGAAGTGACTTGCCCGAGGTCACACAACAGACGAGTGGCGGAGCCGGGATTAGAACCCACGACCTCGGACTCCCGGCTGCCCCGTGTCCGGGGCTGAGGATGGGACTGGCCAAGCGAAGACGGTGGAGTCCAGGCGGCAGAGCTCAATTAAATTTGAAAACACCCTGCTTTATCTGGATTAGTCTCAGCGTCGCGCGTGCACACGTAAGCGCTCCAACTCATCACGGGCTAGATCTCGTACATATTTACTATTCCATTTATTTTATTTTGTTAATATGTTTTGTTTTCTTGTCCGTCTCCCCCTTCTAGACTGTGAGCCCGTTGTTGGGTTGGGACCGTCTCTCTATGTTGCCGCCTTGTACTTCCCAAGCGCTTAGTACAGTGCTCTGCACTCAGTAAATACGACTGAATGAATGAATGAGTGAATCTCATGCTCTGCGTCGGGCTCGCGTTGGTTAACTGTGAATCCATTGTCCCTCTGTAAAAATGACTGAAAATTGGCTCTTTCTACTACTGCCTGTAAATAAGGGCACCTATAATAATAATAATAATATTGGCACTTATTAAGCGCTTACTATGTGCAAAGCACTGTTCTAAGCACTGGGGAGGTTACAAGGTGATGCAGTTGTCCCACGGTGGGCTCACAGTCTTCATCCCCATTTTCCAGATGAGGTCACTGGGGCACGGAGAAGTGAAGTGACTCGCCCAAAGTCACCCAGCTGACAATTGGCGGGGCAGGGATTTGAACCCATGACCTCTGACTCCAAAGCCCGGGCTCTTTCCACTGAGCCACGCTGCTTCTCTTCATTCAGAAGATAGTAAGCGCTTAACAAATACCACCATTATTATTATTATTACAAGGTGATCAGGTTGTCCCACGGCGGGCTCACAGTCTTCATCCCCATTTTACAGATGAGGTAGCTGGGGCACAGGAAGTGAAGCGACTCGTCCAAAGTCACCCAGCTGACAATTGGCGGAGCAGGGATTTGAACCCGTGACCTCGGACTCCAAAGCCCGGGCTCCTTCCACTGAGCCACGCTGCTTCTCTTCATTCAGAAGATAGTAAGCGCTCAACAAATACCACCATTATTATTACAGGGTGATCAGGTTGTCCCACGGGGGGCCCACAGTCTTCCTCCCCATTTGCCAGATGAGGGGACCGAGGCCCGGAGAAGGGAAGTGACTTGCCCAGAGACACACAGCCGCACTGGGTCGTAGCGGGAGGAAGTGCATCCGCCCCGCCTCGTGACCCACTGGCCGTCTCTCTCGGGGCACACGGGAGCTTCTCCGGGGCGCGACTGCGGAGCTGTTGCCAGGGAAGGGGAAGTCGGGGAGAGGGGGCCCGCGGTCCCAGCGGCGGCGCCGGCCCCATTTCCCGGAGCAGGGAGTTGGCTCGCTGTTTGGGTTCCGGGAGAGGACGAAGGAAAGGAGAGTGATGGGAAGGAGGAAGAAAGGATTCTCAACCGGGATCTCCGCAGCCGAGCGCCTGGGCCGGCCACGGGTGGCTCAGGAGCCGAGGACGGGGCGCAACCGACCGAAAGACCCTCCCTCCTTCCTCCGCTGCTGCCCACCTGAGAATCCCATCATTCATTCAGTCGTATTTATTGAGCGCTTACTGTGTGCAGGGCACTGGACTAAGCGCTCGGGAAGTACAAGTTGGCAACATCAAGAGACGGTCCCGACCCGACGACGGGCTCACGGTCTTTGCCGGGGTTTCTCCCGGTTTCTTGGTCAGCTGGAGCCATCGAATAACAGATGGTTTCTATTTACCCACACGTTAATCATGTGCGTTAATGCAGTGCCTGACGAGACTCTGCTCAAATAAAAATAAAAAACGGAGCACCCGAAAATCCTTCTCATTCTATAAATTGTGGTTTTTGCCACCTTTCAGTTTACCGAGTCAGTATCCCACCAAGTCCCCCAGTGATCTCCTATAATGGAGTTCAGTGGGCTCGATTCTGCCTTAATTCACCTTGACCACACAAAACCACCCAAAGCTCGCCGTCGAAACCACTGACTCTCCTGGATCTAATAATAATCTATCTCTATCATCTATCTATCTATCTATCTATCTATCTATCTATCTATCTATCCTATCAATCAATCTATAATAATAATGATGATGGCACTTATTAAGAGCTTACTATGTGCAAAGCACAGCCCAAGCGCCGTGTCCGGCCACAGCTGCTGTGGAAGCAGTCAGACAGCACCTGCGGTCGCGGTCTCTTCATATCTATCTATCTATCTATCATCTATCTATCTATCTATCTATATCTAATGTATCAATCAATCTATCTCTAATAACAATGAAGATGGCACTTATTAAGCGCTTACTATGTGCAAAGCACAGCCTGAGCGCTGTGTCCAGCCACAGCTTCCGTGGAAGCAGTTGGACACGGCACCTGCAGTCTCCTCATATCTATCTATCTATCTATCTATCTATCTATCTATCTATCTATCTATCTATCTATCTATCTATATCTATCTATGTAATCTTATCAATCAATCTATCTCTAATAACAATGAAGATGGCACTTATTAAGCGCTTACTATGTGCAAAGCACAGCCCGAGTGCTGTGTCCGGCCACAGCTTCCGTGGAAGCAGTTGGACATGGCACCTGCGGTCTCCTCATATCTATCTATCTATCTATCTATCTATCTATCTATCTCCTCAAACTCCTCACCCTGGGCTTCAAGGCTGTCCATCCCCTCGCCCCCTCCTACCTCACCTCCCTTCTCTCCTTCTACTGCCCAGCCCGCACCCTCCGCTCCTCCACTGCTAATCTCCTCACTGTACCTCGCTCTCGCCTGTCCCGCCATCGACCCCCGGCCCATGTCATCCCCCGGGCCTGGAATGCCCTCCCTCTGCCCATCCGCCAAGCTAGCTCTCTTCCTCCCTTCAAGGCCCTGCTGAGAGCTCACCTCCTCCAGGAGGCCTTCCCAGACTGAGCCCCTTCTTTTCTCTCCCCCTCGTCCCCCTCTCCATCCCCCCGTCTTACCTCCTTCCCTTCCCCACAGCACCTGTATATATGGATATATGGTTGTACATATTTATTACTCTATTTATTTATTTATTTATTTATTTTACTTGTACATTTCTATCCTACTTATTTTGTTGGTATGTTTGGTTCTGTTCTCTGTCTCCCCCTTTTAGACTGTGAGCCCACTGTAGGGTAGGGACTGTCTCTATGTGATGCCAATTTGTACTTCCCAAGCGCTTAGTACAGTGCTCTGCACATAGTAAGCGCTCAATAAATATGATTGATTGATTGATTGATTGATTATCTATCTATCTATCTAATCTATCAATCAATCTCTAATAACAATGAAGATGGCACTTATTAAGCGCTTACTATGTGCAAAGCACAGCCCGAGCGCCGTGTCCGGCCACAGCTTCCGTGGAAGCAGTTGGACACGGCACCTGCGGTCTCCTCATATCTATCTATCTATCTATCTATCTAATCTATCAATCAATCTCTAATAACAATAAAGATGGCACTTATTAAGCGCTTACTATGTGCAAAGCACAGCCCGAGCACTGTGTCTGGCCACAGCTTCCGTGGAAGCAGTTGGACACGGCACCTGCGGTCTCCTCATATCTATCTATCTATCTATCTATCTATCTATCTATCTATCTATCTATCTATCTATCTGTCTATCTATCTAATCTATCAATCAATCTATCTCTAATAATAATGATGATGGCACTTATTAAGCGCTTACTATGTGCAAAGCACAGCCCGAGCGCCGTGTCCGGCCACAGCTGCCGCGGAAGCAGTCGGACACGGCACCTGCGGTCTCCTCCGGGCCCCCACCGTGTTTCTTAACCACCGAGTTGGGAGCCAAAGCGCGGCGGAATAATTTCGAGAGACACAGGGGTTGGGGGGGGATCCGTATATCGAGGCCAGCCCTCTGCCTCCCTCTCCTCCGGAGTCTGTCATTCATTCAATCGTCTTTATCGAGCGCTTACTGTGTGCAGAGCGCTGCACCAAGCGCCTGGGAAGTACAAGTCGGCGACGTCGAGAGACGGTCCCTACCCGACAACGGGCTCCCAGTCTAGAAGGGGGAGACGGACGACACAACGAAACGCGGACGGGTGGCAAGTCGTCAGAACACGTAGAATTAAAGCTAGATGCGCAGTGTTAACAAACAATAGTAAATATGTACACGTAAAATAGAGTCATAAATCTGTACAAATATACATACAGGTGCTGTGGGCTGGAGAAGGAGAGGAGGGAGGGGAGGCCTGTCCTTGGATTTAGGCCTAGGCTGTGGCGGCGTCATGACGGTGCCGCGGGGAGGGACTCATCTGGGGGTGATTGGGCGGAGAGGATCTCAGCAGGTGTCCCCTCTGGTGTGTCTTCTCTGTCTCTCAGTCTCTTCATCTGTAAAATTTCTCCCCCTTCTAGACTGTGAGCCCGTTGTTGGTCTCAGTATGTTGCCAACTTGTACTTCCCAAGTGCTTAGCACAGTACAGTGCTCTGCACACAGTAAGCGCTCAATAAATACGATTGACTGAATGAATGAATAAAATGGGGCTACAGTATCTGCTCTCCTTCCTAGACTGAAAGCCCCGGTGGGACAGAGACTTGGTCCCATCTTGGATGTTCCCCAGAGGGGTGGCTGTTGTGGCTGTTGTGCGTCTTTCACCCCACCGCGTTCCCCCCGTGCTGGCTTTCCGGGGGATGGGACGGACCCCTCTGGGATCGCTTCTGCGCCCTTCTCGGACCTGGATTCTGCTTCTGGAGCTGCCAGGCCAGAAGTCAGCGGGAGATGGGCCCTCCCTCCCAACATCCACCAAGCTAGCTCTCTTCCTCCCTTCAAGGCCCTGCTGAGAGCTCACCTCCTCCAGGAGGCCTTCCCAGACTGAGCCCCTTCCTTCCTCTCCCCCTCGTCCCCCTCTCCATCCCCCCCATCTTACCTCCTTCCCTTCCCCACAGCACCTGTATATATGGATATATGTTTGTACATATTTATTACTCTATTTATTTATTTATTTATTTTACTTGTACATATCTATCCTATTTATTTTATTTTGTTAGTATGTTTCGTTTTGTTCTCTGTCTCCCCCTTTTAGACTGTGAGCCCGCTGTTGGGTAGGGACTGTCTCTATATGTTGCCAATTTGTACTTCCCAAGCGCTTAGTACAGTGCTCTGCACACAGTAAGCGCTCAATAAATACGATTGATGATGATGATGATATATATGTATATATATGTATACATATATGTATATATGTTTGTGCATATTTATTACTCTATTTATTTATTTATTTATTTATTTTACTTGTACCTATCTATTCTATTTATTTTATTTTGTTGGTATGTTTGGTTTTGTTCTCTGTCTCCCCCTTTTAGACTGTGAGCCCGCTGTTGGGTAGGGACTGTGTCTATATGTTGCCAATTTGTACTTCCCAAGCGCTTAGTACAGTGCTCTGCACACAGTAAGCACTCAATAAATACGATTGATGATGATGATGATATATATGTATATATATGTATACATATATGTATATATGTTTGCGCCTATTTATTACTCTATTTATTTATTTATTTATTTATTTTACTTGTACCTATCTATCCTATTTATTTTATTTTGTTAGTATGTTTGGTTTTGTTCTCTGTCTCCCCCTTTTAGACTGTGAGCCCACTGTTGGGTAGGGACTGTCTCTATATGTTGCCAATTTGTACTTCCCAAGCGCTTAGTACAGTGCTCTGCACATAGTAAGCGCTCAATAAATACGATTGATGCTGGTGATGATGATGTCTCCCCCTTTTAGACTGTGAGCCCACTGTTGGGTAGGGACTGTCTCTATATGTTGCCAATTTGTACTTCCCAAGCGCTTAGTACAGTGCTCTGCACATAGTAAGCGCTCAATAAATACGATTGATGATGATGATGATGATCCCCCTGGCCCCACGTGGCGGAGTGATCCACCGTAGCTCCGCCTGATAGATGGGGAAGCAGTCTGGCGTAGGGGAAGGAACTCGGAAGGACCTGGGTTCTAATCCCGGCTCCGCCACTTGTCTGCTGGGTGACCTTGGGTAAGTCACTGCGCTTCGCTGGGCCTCAGTTTCTTCATCTATGAAATGAGAATTGAGACTGCGAGCCCCATGTGGGACAGAGAATGGGTCCAGCCCCAGCACTTAGTACGTTGCCTGGCACATAGTAAGTGCTTAACAAAAACTGTCATTATTAGGCGGTGGATGGGATGATGAAGATGGCATTTATTAAGCGCTTACTATGTGCAAAGCACTGTTCTGAGCACTGGGGAGGTTACAAGCTGATCGGGTTGTCATTCATTCATTCATTCAATCGTATTTATTGAGCGCTTACTGTGTGCAGAGCACTGTACTAAGCGCTTGGGAAGCCTAAGTTGGCAACATATAGAGACGGCCCCTACCCAACAGTGGGCTCACAGTCTAGATGGGGGAGACAGAGAACAAAACAAAACATATTAACAATATAGAATAAATATGTACAAATAAAATAAATAAATAAGTCCCACGGGGGGCTCACAGTCTTCATCCCCATTTTACAGATGAGGGAGCAGAGGCCCAGAGACGTGAAGTGACTTGCCCAAAGTCACCCAGCTGACAATCGGCGGAGCCGGGATTCGAACCCCTGATCTCTGACTCCAAAGCCCGGGCTCTTTCCACTGAGCCACGCTGCTTTCCCCGCCACTTAGTATGTTGCCTGGCGCGTAGTATGTGCTTAACAAAAACTATGATTATTATCAGATAGTGGATATGGAAGTTGAACGATGGCAGAGTCTAGGATGAGGTTTCCGGCTTCTGGAATGGGAAGAACGGCGGTGTTGACGGAGGTGGGAAAGTGGAGATCGGGGAGTGGGTTTAGGGGCAAATCTTTGAGTTTGGTCTTTTGGTCCTGTTGGATTCGAGCTGCCACTGTACTTCCCAAGCGCTTAGTACAGTGCTCTGCACACAGTAAGCGCTCAATAAATATGATTGATTGACAGTGCTCTGCACACAGTAAGCGCTCAATAAATATGATCGATTGATCTAGGTTGAGATGTCCTGGAGGCCAGAGAAGGTAAGTGGTAGAACTGGGATTAGAAACCCGGTCTCAGTTTCCCAGTTCCGTGATCTTACCACTGGACCGCACTTCCTCCATCCCTATGACTTTCTACAGACCAAGAAGAAAATGGATGTTTACGGACGTTACTTTCTATTTTGTTTTTCCCATCCCCGTCATTTAGACAAGTAAATTGTGGAGAGTATCATACAGATAGATGGAAGTACACATCCCATGTTTGAAACGCTTATTCATTCGTTCATTCAGTCGCGTTTATTGAGTGCTTGCTGTGCGCAGAGCACTGTGCAGGCACTTAAAAAGTACGATTGGGCAACGGATAGAGACAGTCTCTTCACAACAATCAATCAATCAATCAATCAATCGTATTTATTGAGCGCTTACTATGTGCAGAGCACTGTACTAAGCGCTTGGGAAGTACAAGTTGGCAACACATAGAGACAGTCCCTACCCAACAGTGGGCTCACAGTCTAAAAGGGGGAATAGTAGTGGTATTTGTTAAGTGCTTACTCTGTGCCAAGCACTGTTCTAAGCGCTGGGGTAGATCCAAGGTCATCGGGTTGTCAGTCAATCAATCGTGTTTATTGAGCGCTTACCGTGTGCGGAGCACTGTACTAAGCGCTTGGGAAGTGCAGGTTGGCAACATACGGAGACGGTCCCTGCCCAACGGTGGGCTCACAGTCTAGAAGGGCTTGTCCCACGGGGGCTCCCGGTCTTAATCCCCATTTTAGAGATGAGGTGACTGAGGCCCAGAGAAGTGAAATGGCTTGCCCCAGGTCACACAGCAGACAGGTAGCAGGGGTGGGATTAGAACCCACGTCCTCTTTCCACTGAGCCACGCCACCTCCGTAGCAAACAAAAACCCCTCACAGTTGGCTGTAAAGCTCTCCATCAACTTACCCCGTCCTACCTCACCTCCCTTCTCTCCTTCTACATCCCAGCCCGCACACTGGCCGCCCGCTGTTGGGTGGGGACCGTCTCCATGTGTTGCCGACTTGTACTTCCCAAGTGCTTAGTACAGTGCTCTGCACACAGTGAGCGCTCAATAAATATGATTGATTGATAGGGAGGAGACTTGGTAGTCGTCTGCCGAGGTGGGAAGCTGTGTGAGAAGACGCGCACGCGGGCGGTTTCAGCGGCGGAGTGAAGGGGTTGGAAATGGGGCTTCAGATGCCGAGAAGAGCGATGGATGGATTTAGCCCCCCGGGAGAGGAGTGGGGAGCGGGGAAATAGGGTGAGAGGTGGAGGGAACCGTGGGATGGGGGCGAGACTATTTATGTCAAGAGGCCGTCGCCGCGGATTGTCGATCTATCACCGAAATTCCCTTTCGCCAGGGAATCAGTCTCCCCCTCATAACAGGTACTCAACGACAAGTTCAAAGTCGACGCGACAACCGCGTCCTGCGGAAAGCTTTATTCCCTGTACGTACCCACGCACGCACTCTCTACCCAGCCGGCTTCCCCAAGTCCGTACGTCAGAAGTCCGGCGCTCAGGACAGTGCTTGGCACATAGTAAGCGCTTAATAAATGCCATTAAATAGAAAAAGAAGTCAAAGAGTCGGCCGCTCGCAGCCCCTCGTACTGGTTCACGTCTTAATAATAATAATAATGGCGTTTTTAAGCGCTTACTCCGTGCCAAGCACTGTTCTAAGCCCCGGGGAGGTTACAGGGTGATCAGGTGGTCCCACGGGGGGCTCCCAGCCTCAATTCCCATTTTCCAGATGAGGGAACTGAGGCCCAGAGAAGCGAAGCGACTCGCCCAAAGTCACCCAGCTGACAAGTGGCGGAGCCGGGATTTGAACCCATGACCTCGGACTCCGAAGCCCGGGCTCTTGCCACTGAGCCACACGGCTTCTTAGATGGTTTGACCGCGGAGGGGACCCGTTCTTTCCCCTTTTATCGGTTATTTTGGAGGGGGCCGTGGCGGCAGGGGCCGCCCAGGATCGCTTGCTCCTTTTAGACTGTGAGCCCACTGTTGGGTAGGGACTGTCTCTATGTGTTGCCAATTTGTACTTCCCAAGCGCTTAGTACAGTGCTCTGCACATAGTAAGCGCTCAATAAATACGATTGATTGATTGATGGATTGATTGCTCTCCCTCTATGGACGTAACCCCGTCCGTCGGCCTTTTTCCTGCCAATTCACCCCCTCCGCCAAACGATTTAGTTTCTCCTCACAATTCACGTCCTCCCCAAAACTTTTCAGCGAGATAATAGCTTTCCCCCCATCCTTCCTTCGACCTCGTTGGTCCCGGAGTCAAACAACAGTCTCTTGGGAAGTGGCTTCCGCGTCCCAAGATGGAGTCGGTCTGGCTCACTGCTCTTTTAAAATGGGGAAGGCTTTAAATACGTTTCAAAGCGGAGGGGAAAGAGCCCTTGGGGGTCGAAGATGGCAGCAAGGGAGAGAGAATAGGATGGAGTGGTTTCAAGTGGGAGGGTCAGACGCGCAGGGGCGGAGGGGAGGATTGGAGATGTCTCGAGAAGTACAAATAGTCTGTTGCGGGGGTGGTAAGGGAGGGTTAGGGGAAGTTCACAGATGACGGTTTCGATTTTACCAGTTGACAGGGTCACCGGTTTCATCGGCGACGTAGCTGACAGGGTCACCAGGGGTTAGGGAAGGAGCGGGCCCGGGCATCCACATCTGCGGAAGGAAGTTAAAGATTCGGGAGAACCGGTGGGGGCTGTGGAAAAACATACTTGTGACCTCCCCAGCACTTAGAACAGTGCTTTGCACATAGTAAGCGCTTAATAAATGCCATCATTATTATTATACTTACAGACCAGCTTTAAGACTCCTGAAATTTTCAAATTGGAGGTGGAACGATAACTGTACTAGAGAAGATGATCGGGTCTGAAATAATGATGGCATTTATTAAACGCTTACTACGTGCAAAGCACCGTTCTAAGCGCTGGGGAGTTTGCAAGGTGACCGGGTTGTCCCACGCGGGGCTCACAGTCTTAATCTCCGTTTTCCAGATGAGGGAACTGAGGCCCAGAGAAGTGAAGTGACTTGCCCAAAGTCACCCAGCTGACAAGTGGTGGAGCCGGGATTTGAACCCACGACCTCGGACTCCAAAGCCCGGGCTCTTTCCACTGAGCCGCGCTAAATCTGCCGAGCCTCTCACATCGGGAGCCCATTTCCAACCAAGAAGGCCGTCGCGGACGGTATCTGAAAGCGTCCTACCGAGTCTCCGAGTCCCCCGATTATCATCTTCTAGACTGGGAGCCCACTGTTGGGTAGGGACCGTCTCTATGTGTTGCCAACTTGGACTTCCCAAGCGCTTAGTACAGTGCTCTGCACACAGTAAGCGCTCAATAAATACGATTGATTGATTGATTGATCTCCTGGTGATCAGCTTAGTGTCAGGACTGAGGCCAAGATTCTGTATAATAATAATGATGGTATTTGTTAAGCGCTTACTACGTGCAAAGCACTGTTCTAAGCGCTGGGGAGGTTACAAGGTGATTAGGTTGTCCCACGGGGGGCTCACAGTCTTTAATCCCCATTTTATGGATAGGTAACTGAGGCACAGAGAAGTTAAGTGACTTGCCCAAAGTCACCCGGCTAAGTGGTGGTTCAACGGGGTTCATTGTGAATCAATCAAAAAGACAGTGGTATTTATTGAGTGCTTACTGCGTGCAGAGCACTGTAGAGAAGCAGCGTGGCTCAGCGGAAAGAGCCCGGGCTTTGGAGTCAGAGGTCATGGGTTCAAATCCCCGCTCTGCCAATTCATTCATTCATTCATTCAATCATATTTATCGTGCACTTACTGTGTGCAGAGCACTGAACTAAGCGCTTGGGAAGCCCAAGTTGGCAACATAGAGAGACGGCCCCTACCCAACAGCGGGCTCACAGTTGTCAGCTGTGTGACTTTGCGCGAGTCACTTATCTTCTCTGTGCCTCAGTTACCTCATCTGTAAAATGGGGATGAAGACTGTGAGCCCCAGGTGGGACAACCTGATCGCCTTGTAACCTCCCCAGCGCTTAGAGCAGTGCTTTGCACATAGTAAGCGCTTAATAAATGCCATTATTATTATTATTATTATTACTAATCTCTCAGGGGAGTGAGTACAACACAACAGAATCGGTAGACACATTCCCTGCTCACAAGGAGCTTACGGTAGAGAAGGGGAGAGGCATTAATATAAAGAAAAAAGCATGGATATGTCCAGAAGTGCTCAAGGGGTGCAGACCCAACTGCACAGTCAACGAGAAGCGGCGTGGCTCAGTGGAAAGAGCCCAGGCTTTGGAGTCAGAGGTCATGGGTTCAAATCCCGGCTCGGCCACTTGTCAGCTGTGTGACTTTGGGTGAGTCATTTCACTTCTCTGGGCCTCGGTTCCCTCATCTGTAAAATGGGGATTAAGACTGTGAGCCCCCCCGTGGGACAACCTGATCGCCTTGTAACCTCCCCAGCGCTTAGAACAGTGCTTTGCATGTAGTAAGCGCTTAATAAATGCCATCATCATTATTATTATTATTAAAAAGAGTTGGGGAAAAGTGGGTTTAATCCGGGACGGCCCCTTGGAGGAGATGAGATCTTAATAAATCAATCAAGCCTGGGCTTTGGAGTCAGAGGTCAGGGGTTCAAATCCCGGCTCTGCCAGCTGTCAGCTGGGTGACTTTGGGCAAGTCACTTCACTTCTCTGGGCCTCAGTTCCCTCATCTGGAAATGGGGATGAAGACTGTGAGCCCCAGGTGGGACAACCTGCTCACCTTGGAACCTCCCCGGCGCTTAGAACAGTGCTTTGCACATAGTAAGCGCTTAACAAATGCCACCATTATTATTATTACTCTCCCGAGCGCACATAGTAAGCGTTCTGTACGTACCACTGATCGACTGACTGACACGATCCCTGTCCCACGTGAGGCTTCCAGTCTAAAGAGGAAGAAGAACGGGCAGTGCAGCAGATTTTGTTCACTTGGATGTAATTTGGAAGCCCCCCAGTTAATCAGCGGTATTTATTGGGCACTTACTCTGTGCAAAGCTCTGTGGGAGAAATCTAAATTTAATTTTCCGTGCACAAATTGTTGTCATAAAATACACCCAGTATAGGGGGACTCCTGGGTAAATAGAAACAATCTGTTATTCGATGGCTGACCAAGAAACCAGGTGAAATCCCGGCAAAGACTGTGAGCCCGTTGTTGGATCGGGACCGTCTCTAGATGTTGCCAACTTGGACTTCCCAAGCGCTTAGTACAGCGCCCTGCACACAGTAAGCGCTCAATAAATACGACTGAATGAATGGTGTGAGCCCGTTGTTGGGTAGGGACCGTCCCTAGATGTTGCCAACTTGGACTTCCCAAGTGCTCACCCTGCACACACTAAGCGCTCAATAAATACGACTGAACGAATGGTGTGAGCCCGTTGTTGGGTCGGGACCGTCTCTAGATGTTGCCAACTTGTACTTCCCAAGCGCTCAGTACAGCGCCCTGCACACGGTAAGCGCTCGATAAATGTGATTGAATGAATGAGGAAACGGAGGCACAGAGAAGTTTCATGAGGTCGCACAGCAGAAACGGGACAGAGTTGGGTCCTCCGATGCCCGGGCCTGTCTTCTTTCCACTTTCGTCCCTTCATTCAGTCGTATTTACTGAGCGCTCACTGTGTGCAGAGCACTGGACTAAGCGCTTGGGAAGGACAAGTCGGCAACAGGCAGAGACGGTCCCTACCCGACAGCGGGCCCACAGGCTAGGAGGGGGAGACGTGTGACAGGTGGCAAGTCGTCAGAATAAATAGAAATAAAGCTAGATGCGGAAAAGATGGGGAGACTTGACCAGCCATGACATCACGCAAGTCGCCCAAGGGTCACGGGTGGCCACCTCGCCTGCCGTGCTACCTCCTCCAGGAGGCCTTCCCAGACCGAGCCCCTTCCTTCCTCTCCCCCTCGTCCCCCTCTCCATCCCCCCCATCTTACCTCCTTCCCTTCCCCTCAGCACCTGTATATATGTATATGTGTCTGTACATATTGATTACTCTATTTATTTATTTATTTATTTTGCTTGTACATATCTGTTCTATTTATTTTATTTTGTTAATATATTTTGTTTTGTTCTCTGTCTCCCCCTTTTAGACTGTGAGCCCGTTGTTGGGTAGGGACTGTCTCTATATGTTGCCAACTTGGACTTCCCAAGCGCTTAGTACAGTGCTCTGCACACAGTAAGCGCTCAATAAATACGATTGATTGATTGATTGATTAAAAGAACTCATGCCTGCAGTTGCAGACGTAGCTTGTTTCCTTTTACGCCCCCAACCCATTCCAGTCTCCCTCTCTTCCCCTTTCCCCTTTTCTGTCCACCCCCTCTGTGACCCCTTCTTCTTCTTTTTCTTCTCACCTTCCTCCTCTTACTTCTCTTTTGGCCGTCCTTCCCCTTTCCTCTTTTCCTCATCTGTGTCCATAGTGTCGGTAAAGCGCTTACTACGTGCCAAGGGCTATGCGGACAGCAGTCCGGTTCCCCCTTGGGGCTCCCATTTTGCAGATGAGGCACAGAGAAGGGATGTGCCTTGGCCAAAGTCAATCAATCAATCAAACAATCATATTTATTGAGCGCTTACTGTGTGCAGAGCACTGGACTAAGCGCTTGGGAAGTCCAAGTTGGCAACATATAGATACGGTCCCCACCCGACAGTGGGCTCACAGTCTAGAAGTCTGCGCCGGAGGCAAGTGATGGACGGAGCCAGGACTAGAACAGCAGCGGCGTGGCTCAGTGGAAAGAGCCCGGGCTTTGGAGTCCGAGGTCATGGGTTCAGATCCCGGCTCCACCACACGTCTGCTTTGTGACTTTGGGCAAGTCACTTCACTTCTCTGGGCCTCAGTGACCTCATCTGTCAAATGGGGATGAAGACTGGGAGCCCCCCCATGGGACAACCTGATCACCTTGTAACCTCCCCAGCGCTTAGAACAGTGCTTTGCACATAGTAAGCGCTTAATAAATGCCGCCATTATCATTATTATTATTATTATAACAGTGCTTTGCACATAGGAAGCGCTTAACAAATGCCATCATTACTATTATTATTATTATTATTAGAACCCGGGTTCTTCTTCCTCAGAGGCCTACGCTCTATCCACTAGGCCGTGGTCTGTCCCCTCTCTGCATCAACCAATCAATCGTATTTATTGAGCGCTTACTGTGTGCAGAGCACTGGACTAAGCGCTTGGGAAGTCCAAGTTGGCAACATATAGAGACGGTCCCTACCCAACAGTGGGCTCATTTATTGAGCGCCTACTGTGTGCAGAGCACTGTACTAAGTGCTTGGGAAGTCCAAGTTGGCAACATATAGAGACGGTCCCTACCCAACAGCGGGCTCCCAGTCTAGAAGGGGGAGACAGACAACATAACAAAACACATTAACAAAATAAAATAGAATAGTAAATATGTACAAGAATTAGAATACCAGCTAATGGAATGATATTAAATGCAGCATTTGGTGGACGCGTTTTTCTCATTCATTCATTCATTCAATCGTATTTATTGAACGCTTACTGTGTGCAGAGCACTGTACTAAGCGCCTGGGAAGTACAAACTGGCAACATTCTCGGCTCAATCAGTCAATCATGTTTATTGAGTGCTTACGCTGTGCAGAGCACTGTACTAAGCGCTTGGGAAGTACAAGTTGGCAGCATTCTCGGCTCAATCAGTCAGTCATATTTATTCAGTGCTTACGCCGTGCAAAGCACTGTACTAAGCGCTTGGGAAGTACACGTTGGCAACATTCTCGGCTCAATCAATCATATTTATTGAGTGCTTACGCCATGCAAAGCACTGTACTAAGCACCTGAGAGAGTACTGTAGGACAGTATAACAGACCGTACAGCCGGGGGGGGGGGACACAGACATTACGATAAGTAAGCAAATTATGGATGTGTAAACAAGTGCCGTGGGGCGAGGGCCATGAATAAAGAAAGCAAGTCGGGGTGACGCAGAAGGGAGGGGGAAAAGAGGAAATAATAATGGTGGTATTTGTTAAGCGCTCACTATGTTCTAAGCGCTGGGGGGATACAAAGTGATCAGGTTGTCCCACTTGAGGCTCACAGTCTTAATCGTTGTAGACTGTGAGCCCGATGTTGGGTAGGGACCGTCTCTGTATGTTGCCAACTTGTACTTCCCAAGCGCTTAGTCCAGTGCTCTGCACACAGTAAGTGCTCAATAAATACTATTGAATGAATGAATGAATGAGAAAAACACGTCCACCAAATGCTGCATTTAATATTCCATTAGCTGGTATTCTAATTCTGATTTTTGTACATATTTATCATGAATTAATCCCCATTTTCCAGAAGAGGGAACTGAGGCCCAGAGAAGTTAAGTGGCTTGCCCGAGGTCGCACAGCTGACAAGTGGCGGAGCCGGGAGGGCCTCGTCAGGGAAGGCCTCTTGGAGGAGATGTCTCTTCAATAAGGCTCTGACGAGGAGGAGGGCGATTGTCCGTCAGAGATCAATCAATCAATGGTATTTATTGAGCACTTACTGTGTGCAGAGCACTGTACTAAGCGCTAGGGAAGTACAAGTTGGCAACAGATAGAGACAGTCCCTAACCAACAGCGCGCTCCCGGTCTAGAAGGAGGAGACAGAGAACATAACAAAACACATTAACAAAATAAAATAAATAGAATAGTAAATATGTACAAGAATTAGAATACCAGCTGATGGAATGATATTAAATGCAGCATTTGGTGGACACCTTTTTCTCATTCATTCATTCATTCATTCAATCGTATTTATTGAGCGCTTACTGTGTGCAGAGCACTGGACTAAGTTATTGAGAGGTCAGAGACGAGATAGACAAGACGGAAGGAGACTAAGTCAGGTGGCCCCATTCATTCATTCAATCGTATTTATTGAGCGCTTACTGTGTGCAGAGCACTGTACTAAGCGCTTGGGAAGTCCAAGTTTGCAACATATAGAGATGGTCCCTACCCAACAGCGGGCTCACAGTCTAGAAGGGGGAGACAGACAACAAAACAAAACATACTAACCAAATAAAATAAATAGAATATGTAGAAGTAAAATAGAGTAATAATAATAATGATATATCATCATCATCGTCAATCGTATTTATTGAGCGCTTACTATGTGCAGAGCACTGTACTAAGCGCTTGGGAAGTACAAATTGGCAACATATAGAGACTGTCCCTACCCAACAGTGGGCTCACAGTCTAAAAGGGGGAGACAGAGAACAAAACCAAACATACTAACAAAATAAAATAAATAGAATAGCTATGTACAAGCAAAATAAATAAATAAATAGAGTAATAAATATGCACAAACATATATACATATATGTATGCATATATATACATATATTATATATATCATCATCATCATCAATCGTATTTATTGAGCGCTTACTATGTGCAGAGCACTGTACTAAGCGCTTGGGAAGTACAAATTGGCAACATATAGAGACAGTCCCTACCCAACAGTGGGCTCACAGTCTAAAAGTCTAAAATATGTAATATTATAGAGTAATAATAAGAGGAGAGAAGTGTGAGGGTTGGGTTGTAGGGCCAGTGAAGTGACGGAGGAGGGGGCCAAATGATTGAGCGCCTTAAAGCTGATCCGTTCTTTCATTCCATCGTATTTATTGAGCGCTTTAAAGCCATTCATTCATTCAATCGTATTTATTGAGCACTTTAAAGCCATTCATTCATTCAATCGTATTTATTGAGCGCTTAGGAGTCTCTGTTGGACGCAGAGGCGGCTGGACAACCACTGGAAGTTCTCGAGGAGCGGGGGAACGTGCAACGGATGGTTCTGGGGAAAGAGGAGCCGGGCGTCGGAGAGGGAAGGAGGGCACCAAAGCCATTCCCGGGTCTTCCCCTTGGCCGAGCATCCCGGGCACCTTGACTCCATGACTCTTTTCCAGCGTCTTTGAGACGGTCAGCGGTGGGCCGCCTCGGAGAGAAGCCCTGCAGCCGCCATCGTAGGAGGAGCCGCGTGGCCCAGTGGAAAGAGCACGGATTTGGGAGGCAGAGGCCCTGGGTTCTAATCCCGGCTCTGCCGCTTGTCTGCTGGGTGACCTCGGGCAAGTCACTTAACTTCTCTGGGCCTCGGACATTCGTTCATTCAGTTTTTCCATTTCAATCGTACTCGTTGAGCGCTTACTGCGGGCAGAGCGCTGTCCTAAGCGCTTGGGAAGGACAAGTTGGCAACATATAGAGACGGTCCCCGCCCGACAACGGGCTCACAGTCTAGAAGGGTTATTCATTCATTCATTCAATCGTATTTGTTGAGCGCGTACTGTTTGCAGAGCACTGTACTAAGCGCTTGGGAAGGACAAGTTGGCAACATATAGAGACGGTCCCCGCCCAACAACGGGCTCACAGTCTAGAAGGGTTATTCATTCATTCATTCAATTGTATTTGTTGAGCGCGCACTGTGTGCAGAGCACTGGACTAAGCGCTTGGGAAGTACCAGTTGGCAACGTAGACTGCCCCTACCCAACAGCGGACTCACAGTTGTCAGCTGTGTGACTTTGGGCGAGTCACTCATCTTCTCTGTGCCTCAGTTACCTCATCTGTAAAATGGGGATAAAGACTGTGAGCCCCAGGTGGGACAACCTGATCGCCTTGTAATCTCCCCAGCGCTTAGAACAGTGCTTTGCACATAGTAAGCGCTTAATAAATGCCATTATTATTATTATTATTATTATTACTAATCTCTCAGGGGAGTGAGTACAACACAACAGAATCGGTAGGCACATTCCCTGCTCACAGGGAGCTTACGGTAGAGAAGGGGAGAGGCATTAATATAAAGAAAAAAGCATGGATTTGTCCAAAAGTGCTCAAGGGGTGCAGACCCAACTGCACAGTCAACGAGAAGCGGCGTGGCTCAGTGGAAAGAGCCCAGGCTTTGGAGTCAGAGGTCATGGGTTCAAATCCCGGCTCCGCCACTTGTCAGCTGTGTGACTTTGGGTGAGTCACTTCACTTCTCTGGGCTCCAGTGACCTCATCTGTAAAATGGGGATGAAGACTGTGAGCCCCCCGTGGGACAACCTGATCGCCTTGTAACCTCCCCAGCGCTTAGAACAGTGCTTTGCACGTAGTAAGTGCTTAATAAATGCCATCATCATTATTATTGTGATTAAAAAGAGTTGGGGAAAAGTGGGTTTAATCCGGGACGCCCCCTTGGAGGAGATGAGATCTTAATAAATCAATCAAACCCGGGCTTTGGAGTCAGAGGTCAGGGGTTCAAATCCCGGCTCCGCCAGCTGTCAGCTGGGTGACTTTGGGCAAGTCACTTCACTTCTCTGGGCCTCAGTTCCCTCATCTGGAAATGGGGATGAAGACTGTGAGCCCCAGGTGGGACAACCTGCTCACCTTGGAACCTCCCCGGCGCTTAGAACAGTGCTTTGCACATAGTAAGCGCTTAACAAATGCCACCATTATTATTATTACTCTCCCGAGCGCACATAGTAAGCGTTCTGTACGTACCACTGATCGACTGACTGACACGATCCCTGTCCCACGTGAGGCTTCCAGTCTAAAGAGGAAGAAGAACGGGCAGTGCAGCAGATTTTGTTCACTTGGATGTAATTTGGAAGCCCCCCAGTTAATCAGCGGTATTTATTGGGCACTTACTCTGTGCAAAGCTCTGTGGGAGAAATCTAAATTTAATTTTCCGTGCACAAATTGTTGTCATAAAATACACCCAGTATAGGGGGACTCCTGGGTAAATAGAAACAATCTGTTATTCGATGGCTGACCAAGAAACCAGGTGAAATCCCGGCAAAGACTGTGAGCCCGTTGTTGGATCGGGACCGTCTCTAGATGTTGCCAACTTGGACTTCCCAAGCGCTTAGTACAGTGCCCTGCACACAGTAAGCGCTCAATAAATACGACTGAATGAATGGTGTGAGCCCATTGTTGGGTCGGGACCGTCTCTAGATGTTGCCAACTTGTACTTCCCAAGTGCTCACCGTGCACACAGTAAGCGCTCAATAAATACGACTGAATGTATGGTGTGAGCCCGTTGTTGGGTCGGGACCGTCTCTAGATGTTGCCAACTTGTACTTCCCAAGCGCTCAGTACAGCGCCCTGCACACGGTAAGCGTTCGATAAATGTGATTGAATGAATGAGGAAACGGAGGCACAGAGAAGTTTCATGAGGTCGCACAGCAGAAACGGGGCAGAGTTGGGTCCTCCGATGTCCGGGCCTGTCTTCTTTCCACTTTCGTCCCTTCATTCAGTCGTATTTATTGAGCGCTCACTGTGTGCAGAGCACTGGACTAAGCGCTTGGGAAGGACAAGCCGGCAACAGGCAGAGACGGTCCCTACCCGACAGCGGGCCCACAGGCTAGAAGGGGGAGACATGTGACAGGTGGCAAGTCGTCAGAATAAATAGAAATAAAGCTAGATGCGGAAAAGATGGGGAGACTTGACCACCCGTGACATCACGCAAGTCGCCCAAGGGTCATGGGTGGCCACCACGACTGCCGCGCTACCTCCTCCAGGAGGCCTTCCCAGACTGAGCCCCTTCCTTCCTCTCCCCCTCGTCCCCCTCTCCATCCCCCCCATCTTACCTCCTTCCCTTCCCCACAGCACCTGTATATATGTATATGTGTCTGTACATATTGATTACTCTATTTATTTATTTATTTATTTTACTTGTACATATCTATTTATTTTATTTTGTTAGTATGTTTGGTTTTGTTCTCTGTCTCCCCCTTTTAGACTGTGAGCCCGTTGTTGGGTAGGGACCGTCTCTATATGTTGCCAACTTGGACTTCCCAAGCGCTTAGTACAGTGCTCTGCACACAGTAAGCGCTCAAAAAATACGATTGATTGATTGATTGATTAAAAGAACTCATGCCTGCAATTGCAGACGTAGCTTGTTTCCTTTTACGCCCCCAACCCATTCCAGTCTCCTTCTCTTCCCCTTTCCCCTTTTCTGTCCACCCCCTCTGTGACCCCTTCTTCTTCTTTTTCTTCTTACCTTCCTCCTCTTACTTCTCTTTTGGCCATCCTTCCCCTTTCCTCTTTTCCTCATCTGTGTCCATAGTGTCGGTAAAGCGCTTACTACATGCCAAGGGCTATGCGGAGAGCAGTCCGGTTCCCCCTTGGGGCTCCCATTTTGCAGATGAGGCACAGAGAAGGGAAGTGACTTGGCCAAAGTCAATCAATCAATCAATCAATCGTATTTATTGAGCGCTTACTGTGTGCAGAGCACTGGACTAAGCGCTTGGGAAGTCCAAGTTGGCAACATATAGAGACGGTCCCCACCCGACAGTGGGCTCACAGTCTAGAAGTCTGCGCTGGAGGCAAGTGACGGACGGAGCCAGGACTAGAACAGCAGCGGCGTGGCTCAGTGGAAAGAGCCTGGGCTTTGGAGTCCGAGGTCATGGGTTCAGATCCCGGCTCCGCCACACGTCTGCTGTGTGACTTTGGGCAAGTCACTTCACTTCTCTGGGCCTCAGTGACCTCATCTGTCAAGTGGGGATGAAGACTGGGAGCCCCCCGTGGGACAACCTGATCACCTTGTAACCTCCCCAGCGCTTAGAACAGTGCTTTGCACATAGTAAGCGCTTAATAAATGCCACCATTATTATTATTATTATTATGACTGTGAGTCTAGACTCCAAGTCCCCACTACCCGATTTGTAGCCCCTTCTCTCCTTTCAGCCGACCCCTACCATTTCGGTAAATCCGCCCTGTTCACTGTGCGCTTACTGTGCGCCGAGCGTTGTACCCAGCGCTTGAGAGACTCCTTCCTTTGAATTTCAGCTGCTGGCCAACTTCCTCCTGGAAGCCTTCCCAGGCTGTCGTCTCCCACCCGGCGACACGACCATCGCGCCTCAACTCTTAATGATGTCATCTGCTGGTTTCACCTTGCCCGGAGCCCCTTTGGCTCGTCTTTTTCACACAGCGAAACTGCAAGTCCTGTGAGGTTCCTTATATATCTTTTTTTCTGGAGCCTAACGCAGTGTTATTCCCCAGGGGCTGCTCCGGGAAGGTTTCGTTGGCCGACTGATCGACCGTCTCGAAATAGGAGGCCCTTCCAGGCCCGAAGACGGCAGCACGGAGAACCCCAAGAGCTACTGCGGCTTCCGCACCTCTTCTGCAGCCCTCTGAAGCGAAAAGGTGACACGTGTCTTTTCAACCGTACGTATTTTACAACTCCCTTAGGTGCTTTCTCTTTCTGAACTGATAATCGCTCACCAAGAAACCCCGCCGCTCTCTACTAACCTTCGGACTCGTTAAAGTTCCTGGAAAACCTTCCCTCGGTTGCTCCACAGTCTAGGGGGAGGCTGACTCGCGCTGTGGAGTTCAAACGTAGAGAGGGTGGAACAGTGAGCAGGGATCCGGGCGTTATTCTGGGTGACTTTTCTGGGTTGATTTTCAAGTATTTCTGTTCCTCTTTTGAATCGGGCACTCGGTAAAACTGACTCCCAGGAACCCCTCAAGGTTGTGACTTCAGAAAGCGCTGCTTTTGAGAGAGGTTCCTTTCGGTTGTTGTTATCAAAAGCAGGAACTACCAGAAGCCCAGATAATAATAATAATAATGATGGCATTTATTAGGTGCTTACTATGTGCAAAGCACTGTTCTATGCTGGGGAGATCAGGTTGCCCCGCGGGGGGGGCTCAGTCTTCATCCCCATTTTACAGATGAGGGAACTGGGTCCCAGAGAAGTGAAGTGACTTGCCCAAAGTCACACAGCTGACAATGGGTGGAGTCGGGATTTGAACCCATGACCTCTGACTCCAAAGCCCGGGCTCTTTCCAGTGAGCCACAGTGCTTCTCTGCACGGGAAAGGGTGGCCCTCTACCCCCGCTGCACCGTGGCTCAGTGGAAAGAGCCCGGGCTTTGGAGTCAGAGGTCAGGGGTTCAAATCCCAGCTCCGCCCCTTGTCAGCTGTGTGACTTTGGGCAAGCCACTTCATTTCTCTGGGCCTCAGTTACTTCATCTGTAAAATGGGGGCTAAGACTGTGAGCCCCCCGTGGGACAACCTGATCACCCTGTAACCTCCCCAGCTCTTAGAACAGTGCTTTACACATAGTAAGCGCTTAATAAATGCCATTATTATTATTATTATTATAAAGTTGGACAATCTGAGTGGCAGCCTAGATGTTTGGTTCCAAACCAAGAGAGGTGTTAGAGGTGTTAACTCTCTTCCCCGCTTCAAGGCCCTCCGGAAAGCTTACCTCCTCCAGGAGGCCTTCCCAGACTGAGCCCCCCTTTTCCTCTGCTCCTCCTCCCCTCCCCATCGCCCCTGCTCCCTCCCTCTGCTCTATCCCCCCTCCCCGCCCCCCAGAACTTGTGTATATTTGTACATATTTATTATTCTATTCATTTTATTAATGATGTGTATATATCTATAACTCTGTTTATCTACTTTGTTGCTACTGAGGCCTCCCTACTTGTTTTGTCTCGTTGTCTGTCTCCCCCCATCTAGACTGTGAGCCCGTTGTTGGGTAGGGATTGTCTCTGTATGTTGCCGAATTGTACTTCCCAAGCGCTTAGTACAGTGCACTGCACTCAATAAGCGCTCAGTAAACACGATTGAATGAATGAATGAATTTGCATAGTGACCTTTCTGATCTCCCAATTTCCTGTCTCTCCCCACTTCAATCTATACTCTGCCGCCCGGATTATCTTTCTACAGAAAGATACTGAAGGCTCACCACCTCCAGGAGGCCTTCCCAGACTAAGCCCCCCTTTTCCTCAGTTTCCCCTCCTCTCCCCATCACCCCAACTTACTCCGTTTTCTCTATCCTCCCTCCCTGCCCCACAGCCCTTGAGTATATTATATTGTTGCCAACTTGTACTTCCCAAGCGCTTAGTACAGTGCTCTGCACACAATAAGCGCTCAATAAATACGACTGATGATGATGATGATATTATTATTAGCCCTTGAGTATATTAATGCCTGTTTACTTGTTTTTTTGTGTATATAAATATTAGCCCTTGAGTATATTAATGCCTGTTTACTTGTTTTTTGTGTATATACATATTAGCCGTTGAGTATATTAATGCCTGTTTAATTGTTTTGCTGTGTATATATCTATAATTCTGTTTATTTGTATTGATGCTATTGATGCCTGTTTACTTGGTTTGATGTCTGTCTCCTCCCTTCTAGACGGTGAGCCCGTTGTGGCCAGGGGTTGTCACTCTTTGTTGCTGAATTGTACTTTCCAAACTCTCAGTACAGTGCTCTGCACACAGTAAGCATTCAATAAATACTATTAAATGAAAGAATAAGAATAATGATGGCATTTATTAAGCGCTTACTGTGTGCAAAGCACTGTTCTAAGCGCTGGGGAGGTTACAAGGTGATCAGGTTGTCCCACGGGGGGCTCCCAGTCTTCATCCCCATTTTCCAGATGAGGTCACTGAGGCCCAGAGAAGTGAAGCGACTTGCCCAAAGTCACACAGCTGCCAAGTGGTGGAGCCGGGATTCGAACCCACGACCTCGGACTCCCAAGCCCGGGCTCTTTCCACTGAGCCACGCCGCTTCTCAAAGAATGAATGAATCGTGGTGCTAGAGAGGGATGGATCGTCATCATCATCATCGATCGTATTTATTGAGCGCTTACTATGTGCAGAGCACTGTACTAAGCGCTTGGGAAGTAGAAATTGGCAACATATAGAGACAGTCCCTACCCAACAGTGGGCTCACAGTCTAAAAGGGGGAGACAGAGAACAAAACCAAACATACTAACAAAATAAAATAAATAGGATAGATATGTACAAGTAAAATAAATAAATAAATAAATAGAGTAATAAATATGTACAACCATATATACATATATACAGGTACTGTGGGGAAGTGGAAGTCAGTGGAAGTCAGGTGAATCAATCGATCAGTCAGTGGTATTGATTGAGTGCTTATTGTGTGCAGAGCACTGTACTGAGCACTTGAAAGAGAACAATATAATGGAGTTGTCCGCAAGCAGATCCCAAACTTGGGGATCCCAAACTTTGAGAACCGGCTCTCCTCGGCTGGTCATTCCTGGTGGAATCGGATTCCTCGCCGTTCTCTTCAGCGGAGAGTCCTGTGCACGTGGGGCCCGGAGCAGTCCCAAACAGTACCGGCCCTAACAGTCTCGCTTCTCTAATTAGGACTCTCTAGAAAAGAGGAAGGAACAGCGGTATTTTAATGAAACTAAGAAGTCAAAGTTCTTATTTTTGTTTCTTTCGGGCCAATCACAAGCCTGAGAATTTTGGTCGTTACAACCGAGTTCTGCCCGAAACATTGTCACTATCGTCATCGTCATCATCATCCAGTCTTCTGAATGAAGAGAAGCAGCGTGGCTCAGTGGAAAGAGCCCGGGCTTTGGAGTCAGAGATCATGGGTTCAAATTCCGCTCCGCCAATTGTAAGCCGGGTGACTTTGGGCAGGTCACTTCACTTCTCTGGGCCTCAGTTCCCTCATCTGGAAAATGGGGATGAAGACTGGGAGCCCCCCGTGGGACAACCCGATCACCTTGGAACCTCCCCAGCGCTTAGAACAGTGCTTTACACGTAGCGCTTAATAAATGCCATCATTATTATTATTATTCTGGCGAATGACCTCTCTGGCTTGGCAGTGGCAGTACCAGACGCATCCCCTGATCACCTTGTAACCTCCACAGCGCTTAGAACAGTGCTTTGCACATAGTAAGCGCTTAATAAATGCCATTATTATTATTATTATTATTATTATCCCCTGTCTGACTGGGCTGTACAGTTCCAAATGGGGGCAGAACCGTGGCTGCAGGGTCAGTCTACAACCGGGGCCAGATCGAAGTTAGTCTTCAGGCAGCTGGTCTCTTTGAGGTGGGGAAAAATCTGGCCCCTCATCCCTTTCCTCACGATGCTATAGAGGAGTCTTCCCAATGTCCCCGGATTTTGAGCGTTTCCCTTGGGGATCTCTCCTTGCCGACCCAGGCTTCTCTGCTTGGGGAATCTCTCCTTCCCCAAGGCTCCAGAGCCATTGTTCTGGAGAAGCAGCGTGGCTCAATGGAAAGAGCCCGGGCTTTGGAGTCCGAGGTCATGGGTTCGAATCCCGGCTCCACCGCAAGTCTGCTGTGTGACCTTGGGCAAGTCACTTAACTTCTCTGAGCCTCAGTGACCTCATCTGTAAAAATGGGGATTAAGACTGTGAGCCCCACGTGGGACAACTTGATCACATTGTAACCCCCCCAGTGCTTAGAACAGTGCTTTGCACCATTATTATTATTATTATTATTATTATTATTATTATTATTATTGTGTTCCCCCTGCCAGGGTGAGAAAGACTGCTGCGCCTGGTGATAGCCGGGGCCAGTGATCTCATCGTGCCAACAGTCATCCATGGCAGTTGTCATAACAGAATATTGACCGCCTCAGAAGGGTGGGCTGTAGCGTCTCACCACCGACTGAAATGGGCCGACAATGTCGCCAACTTGTACTTCCCAAGCGCTTAGTACAGTGCTCTGCACACAGTAAGCGCTCAATAAATACGATTGATTGCTTGATTGACAAGTGAGGCAGCAGCCAAAGAACTGAAATAATCACCGGTCTGCTGCTACTCCTAAAACATTTTTGTTTAAATGTATAAATACCGCCCCCGTACACCGCCCCACCAAGGGGACTCTGTGGGGCTTAAGTCAAATAGAAATAGTGAAGCCGATCCCACTGGCATTCCTGCCCACTGACGATGAATCTGACTTCCAGGGAACCTGCTTAGTTGGTCACGTGTGAAATTCCTCTCAGCATCTTTGGATGTGGTCGATCTCCGGAGCGTTTGTTCTGTTCCTTTGTGGCCCAGGATGGGCCTCCTCTCAATCAATCAATCGTATTTATTGAGCGCTTACTGTGTGCAGAGCACTGTACTAAGCGCTTGGGAAGTACAAGTTGGCAACATACAGAGACAGTCCCTACCCAACAGTGGGCTCTCGCCTCAGTCTAGTTCCCCACCGTTCCAGTTAGGAAAACCTTCCTGCCCGCCCTTTCAGACGATGATAGGGTCTCCCATTAAGAGCGATGGATGAGCCTCCCATTTGACAATTCGGGACCAAAGATCTGTGCAGAGAAATTGATTTCAGAGGCGACTCACCCTCTCTTGTTCCTGCCAGGCGTGTTCCTGCTGGGGCATGCATTGGTCTGAACTAGACTTCCTAGTTTTTGAGGATGGCATTTACCCCTGTCGTTCACTGAATGACTCCCAGACTGAGCCCCTTCCTTCCTCTCCCCCTCTTCCCCCTCTCCATCCCCCCCATCTTACCTCCTTCCCTTCCCCACGGCGCCTGTATATATGTACATATGTTTGTACATATTTATTACTCTATTTATTTATTTATTTATCTTACTTGTACATCTCTATTCTATTTATTTTATTTTGTTAGTATGTTTGGTTTTGTTCTCTGTCTCCCCCTTCTAGACTGTGAGCCCGCTGTTGGGTAGGGACTGTCTCTATGTGTTGCCGACTTGTACTTCCCAAGCGCTTCGTACAGTGCTCTGCACACAGTAAGCGCTCAATAAACACGATTGATTGATTGATAGATTGATTGAAAGGTGGTTGGGGTAGATATTCATTCATGCAATCAAATTTAGTGAGTGCTAACTGTGTGCAGAACACTCTACTAAGTGCTTGGAAACTACAATTCAGCAACAAAGAGAGCCAATCCCTACCCAACAATGGGCTCACAGTCTAGAAGCGGGGAGACAAGATGACAAAACAAAACGAAACAGGTGCAAGTAAACAAGCATCATTAGCATCGATATAAATAAATAGGATGATAGATAGATAGATGCACGTCATTAATAAAATTCATAGAATAATAAATATGTACATATACACACAAGTGCTGTGGGGCAGGGAGGGGGGTAGAGCAGAGGGAGGGAGTCGGGGCGATGGAGGAGGAGCAGAGGAAAAGGGGGATTCGGTCTGGGAAGGTCTCTTGGAGGAGGTGAGCTTTCAGTAGGGCTTTGAAGGGGGGAAGTGTGCTAGTTTGGTGGATGTGAGGAGGGAGGGTATTCCAGGCCAGAGGTAGGACGTGGGCCGGGGGTCGAAGGCGGGACAGGCGAGAACGAGGCACAGTGAGGAGGTTAGCGGCGGCAGAGGAGCAGAGTGTGCGGGCTGGGCGGGAGAAGGAGAGAAGGAAGGTGAGGTAGGAGGGGGCGAGGTGATGGACATCCTTGAAGCCGAGGGTGAGGAGTTTTTGCTCGATACGGAGGTTGATAGACAACCGCTGGAGATTTTTGAGGAGGGGTGACACGCCCAGAGCGTTTCTGTAGAACGATCATCCGGGCAGCGGAGCGAAGTACAGATTGAAGTGCGGAGAGACAGGAGGATGGGAGATCGGAAAGGAGGCTGATGCAGTAATCCGGTCGGGATAGGATGAGTGACCGTACTAACGGGGAAGCGGTTTGGACGGAGAGGGAAGAGCGGATCTTGGCGATGTCGCGAAGGTGAGACCAGCAGGTTTTGGTGACGGATTGGATGTGAGGGATGAACGAGAGAGCGGAGTCGAGGATGACACCGAGGCGGCGGGCTTGCGAGACGGGCAGGATGGTAGTGCCGTCCACAGCGACGGGAAAGTCAAGGAGAGGACAGGGTTTGGGAGGGAAGAAAAGGAGCTCAGTCTTGGATAGAGCAGCCTAGCGAGACCGAAATTGCTTTAGAACTAGGCTAAGAGATAGGATCAGGGCTGAGTTAGGTTCAAGAATTGGTTCCCTCAAAAAGGATTGGCTCATTGGCTCCTTCCTTGACCTCTCAGTGTTTTATTTTAGACAGATGAGAATTAAACAGTGGCTTCACAGTTCAGAAGACTGTCAAGTAGACAACCCTGCCATCTTTGCTTGTCTTTCAGGCTTCGGGCGGTCTCCCCACCCTGATTTGCGAACTGATTTTTCCACAGGCTGGGGACGAGAAGACTCCCGCCTTGGCCATGAGTACGGTTGTAACTCAGCCCCAACCTGGCAAAGATCCCACCACGACCAGTGACTGGCAAACCGGAATATTTGACTGCTTCGAAGACACTGGAGTCTGTATGTGGATGGTGGCTTCTTTGGGGTTGGGTCAGGGTGGCGTCTTGTGGATTGAGGGAGCCGTGGTCACTTCCCACTCCTCTGGGGAACATCCAAGATGGGACCCAGTCTCTGTCCCACCGGGGCTTTCAGTCTAGGAGGGAGAGCAGATACTGTACCCCCATTTTATTCATTCATTCAGTCAATCGTATTTATTGAGCGCTGACTGTGTGCAGGGCACGGTGCTAAGCGCTTGGGAAGTACAAGTTGGCAACATATCGAGACCAACAACGGGCTCAAAGTCAAGAAGGGGGAGAAATTTTACAGATGAAGAGACTGAAAAACAGAGAAGAAATTTCCCACGGTCACGCCGCAGGCTAGCGGCAGAGCCAGGACTAGAGAGAACCTGGGCCTCCTGATTCCCAGGCCTGTGCTCTAACCACTAGACATCACCACCATTCTGCCTCCCAGTCAGGTCACCATCAGCGAGCAGCTGCCTAAAGTCTCTGAGTCGAGGTAGTTGAAAGAAATTAAAATTTGCTGCAACACATTTTTCATCTATTTTTGCTCCCGTAGTCGGCTTAGTGGGTGTTTTCTGGTCCCTGAGTGTGGGCAGCCACGCTCCCGAGATTTGGGCTAAGGGGCTAAGTGACTTCCAGTTGTAACGGGTCAAATATTGGCTAAATCCCGGTGCATTTCTCTCCGCGTTCAGGCATCCGTGGGACGTTCTGCTTCGTTTGCCTCGGGTGTCAGGTGGCCAAGGACATGAACGAATTCTGCCTGTGAGGGTCGAGCGTGGCCATGCGGACTCTGTACCGCACCAAATACGGCATCCCCGTGAGTGACCGTCCACGTGTCCGTTCAGCGCTCCAGGCCAGGCCCAGAGAGAGAGGTTGGGCCTGGCAAGTCCCCCCTGCCCTGGATTTCCGGGGCTCCTGTTTGTCTGACCGTTGGGTCGTGCAGTTACCAGAACACACCCTAACCAGTCCCCCACCCCAATACCCCCACGCCCTGTTCTCACTTCCTCCTAGCCACCGGCTGCCAGCCGCCCTCCCAGGGCCTGAAATGTTGCCTCCTGGCCGGTGCCTGGACTCTGTTGCCTTGACGTAACCCCGCAACCATAGCTGAGGGGAGGTGTGAACCCCCCTCACTTCCTCCCTCCACCCCAGGCTGGGCAAGCAGGCTTCCAAGCGGAGGCAACTGCTCTCTTGGTCCCCACAGCCCTTACCAGAAGGGACTTCCCTTAATGAGGCCAGTCTGCCCAGGTCAAGAATAGCCACAGGGATAATAATCAATCAGTCGTATTTATTGAGCACTTACTGTGTGCAGAGCACTGTACTGGGAAGTACAAGTTGGCAACATATAGAGACGGTCCCTACCCAACAGTGGGCTCACAGTCTAGAAGGGGGAGAATAATAATAATAGAGAAGCAACGTGGCTCAGTGGAAAGAGCCCGGGCTTTGGAGAAAGAGGTCACGGGTTCAACTCCCGGCTCCTCCAGTTGTCAGCTGTGTGACCTTGGGCAAGTCACTTAACTTCTCTGGGCCTCAGTTATCTCAACTGTAAAATGGGGATTAAGACCGTGAGCCCCCTGTGGGACAACCTGATCACCTTGTAGAACAGTGCTTTGCACATAGTAAGTGCTTAATAAGTGCCATTATTATTACTATTAATGACGGCATTCATTAAGTGCTCACTATTTGCAAAGCAGAGTTCTAAGCTCTGGGGAGGTTACAAGGTGATCAGGTTGTCTCACGGGGGGCTCACAGTCTTCATCCCCATTTTCCAGCTGAGGCACAGAGGAGTTAAGTGACTTGCCCAAAGTCACACAGATGACAGTTGTGGAGCCAGGATTTGAACCCATGACTTCTGACTCCAAAGCCTGCGCTCTTTCCATTGAGCCACTTCTTATCACTGGGGAGATTACAAGGAGATCCGGTTGTCCCGCGGGGGGCTCACAGTCTTCATCCCCATTTTACAGATACGGGAACTGAGGCACAGAGAAGTGAGCCCGTTGTTGGGTAGGGGCCGTCTCTATATGTTGCCAACTTGTACTTCCCAAGCACTTAGTACAGTGCTCTGCACACAGTAAGTGCTCAATAAATACGATTGAATGAATGAAGTGACTTGCCCAAAGTCACAAAGCTGACAATTGGCAGAGCCGGGATTCGAACCCATGACCCCTGACTCCAAAGCCCGGGCTCTTTCCACTGAGCCATGCTGCTTCAAAGCAAGTGAAATACTTGAGAGGTCACGTACACTCCTGGGAGGTTCATTTCTCCACACAGGAATTGTGTAGGAATTGTGCTTTTTTTTTAGAAAGATTCATTCATTCAATCATATTTATTGAGTGCTTACTGTGTGCAGAGCACTGTCCTAAGCGCTCGGGAAGTACAAGTCGGCAGCTTGATTGATGATAATAATAATAATAGTATTTGTTAAGCATTTCTATGTGCCCAGCATTGTATTAAGCACTGAGCACTAAGCACTTAGTGTATTAAGCACTAAGCACGCAAGATAATCAGATCCCACATGGGGCCCACATCATCATCATCATCAATCGTATTTATTGAGCGCTTACTATGTGCAGAGCACTGTACTAAGCGCTTGGGAAGTACAAATTGGCAACATACAGAGACAGTCCCTACCCAACAGTGGGCTCACAGTCTAAAAGGGGTATTGGTACTGAACCCCCATTTTGCAGATAAGGAAACCGAGGCACAGAGCAGTTAGGTGACTTGCCCAAGGTCACGCAACAGGTATGTGGCAGAGCAGGATTAGAACTCAGGGCCTCTGACTCCAAGGCCCGGGCTGTTTCCAGTTGGCCACGCTGCTCTTCTGATGCCGTGGCTTCTCTTGGTAGCCTTCTCCATTGCTTAATCACAGTCAGAGATTCCTGACTGTCGACTGACTGTCCTTTGGTCCAGCTAACCTCTTTCTTGCTGATATTTAAGCTAATTTCCCCTAATTCCATCTTCTGTGGACGTGGAGAGAACCTCAACACCCCTCCCAGAGCAACACGATGGGATTTAACCTTCCCTTCGCTATGCTGAACTACCCAATTCCGTTACCCTTCCTCCCCAGGGCCTATTTTCCACCCCTTTGACCATTGATTTTCCAGCTTCTCTCAGGGTCCTTTCCAACAACTCGTCTTCCTCTGGAAATCCAGAGCCATCCCCTTCCCCTCCCACCTTGTTTCCAACAACTCATCTTCCTCTGGAAATCCAGAGCCCTCCCCTTCCCCTCCCACCTTGTTTCCAACAACTCGTCTTCCTCTGGAAATCCAGAACCCTCCCCTTCCCTTCCCACCTTTTTTCCAACAACTCGTCTTCCTCTGGAAATCCAGAGCCATCCCCTTCCCCTCCCACCATTTTTCCAACAACTCGTCTTCCTCTGGAAATCCAGAGCCATCCCCTTCCCCTCCCACCTTGTTTCCAACAACTCGTCTTCCTCTGGAAATCCAGAGCCATCCCCTTCCCCTCCCACCATTTTTCCAACAACTCGTCTTCCTCTGGAAATCCAGAGCCTTCCCCTTCCCCTCCCACCTTTTTTCCAACAACTTGTCTTCCTCTGGAAATCCAGAGCCCTCCCCTTCCCCTCCCACCTTGTTTCCAACAACTCCTCTTCCTCTGGAAATCCAGAGCCATCCCCTTCCCCTCCCACCATTTTTCCAACAACTCGTCTTCCTCTGGAAATCCAGGGCCATCCCCTTCCCCTCCCACCTTTTCTCCAACAACTCGTCTTCCTCTGGAAATCCAGAGCCATCCCCTTCCCCTCCCACCATTTTTCCAACAACTCGTCTTCCTCTGGAAATCCAGAGCCATCCCCTTCCCCTCCCACCTTGTTTCCAACAACTCGTCTTCCTCTGGAAATCCAGAGCCATCCCCTTCCCCTGCCACCTTGATCCCAGGAGCCGGGCCGAGACCTGGCCAGTGGGGTCCAAGGAGACCAGCAGGAAAGTCTCCAGCGAGGGCAGGACTATCGCTGAAGTCACTCTCCCTCCTTCTGAATGCCAAATGGAAAATTGCACCCATTTGCGGAGATTTCTAAAAGCGTTTTTCCAAACTCCTGACCCCCGCGCAAGACGTACACTCGTTGCATTTAATTCTCTGTTCTCTCGGGAACCAGGGTTCGATCCTCCGTGATTTCCTGTGGTTGACGTGCCTCCCTCCGTGTGCTCTCTGCCAACTGAAGCGGGACATTAATAAAAGGAAATCAGCGAACACTTTCTAGGCGCCAAACGGTGAGTGTGTGGCCAGTCTTCTCTCGCCGAGGCCAAACGAAGCCAACCCAGCTTTCCCCTTTGCAGCACTGATTAACTTTAGGTCACTCTTCTCAATCAATTTCTTTATTAGTGGTGTGTATTGAGCACTGACCTTGGCTGACACTACAATCTAGTCGTGGGACAGACCTTGAAATACAATACAGATGGTGGAAACAACAAGAGCACAGGCTTTGGAGTCAGAGTTCGTGGGTTCAAATCCCGCCTCTGCCAGTTGTCAGCTGTGTGACTTTGGACAAGTCATTTAACTTCTCTGGGCCCCAGTTACCTCATCTGTAAAATAGGGATTAAGACCGTGAGCCCCCCGTGGGACAACCTGATCACCTTGTAACCTCCCCAGCGCTTAGAACAGTGCTTTGCACATAGTAAGCGCTTAATAAATGTCATTATTATTATTATTATTAAGAGCCATGGGGCTGGGAGTGGAGTGAATATCCATATGCTTAAGGGGTATAGATCTGAGTGTGTAGGTGATCCAGAGGGAAGGGAGAGGAGGGCGATGAGAGGAAAATTTAGTCAGGGAAGACCTCCTGGAGGGAAAATTATTCTATTTTGAATTATTTTAAGAGGGTTTTGAAGATGGGGAGAGTGCTGGTCTGCCAGATATGAAGTGAGGGAATTCCAGGCAGGCGGGATAGTGTGAACATAATAATAATAATAATGATGATGATGGCATTTGTTAAGTGCTTACTATGTGCGAAGCGCGGTTCTAAATGCTGGGGGGATACAAGGTGATCAGGTGGTCACACGTGGGGCTCCCAGTCTTCATCCCCATTTTCCAGATGAGGTCACTGAGGCCCAGAGAAGTGAAGTGACTTGCCCAAAGTCACACAGCTGACGGGTGGCGGAGTCGGGGTTTGAACCCATGACCTCTGGCTCCAAAGCCCGGGCTCTTTCCACCGAGCCCCGCTGCTTCTCTTAACACGGTGAGGATTGTACAACGTGGTGTGAATTGTACTAAGCACTTTCATTCGTTCATTCAGTCGTACTTATTGAGCGCTTACTGTGTGCAGAGCACTGTACTAAGCACTTGGGAAGTGTAAGTCGGCAATAGATAGAGACGGTCCCTTCCTGATGATGTGCTCACAGTCTAGAAAGCACTCGGGAGAGGGCGGTATGACAGTTGGTAGTCACGTGGCCCAGTGGGCCTGGGAGTCGGGTCATGGGTTCTAATCCCGGTTCTGCCACTTGTCTGCCGTGTGATCTTGGGCAAGTCACTTCATTTCTCTATGCCTAAGTTACCTCACCTGTTAAATGGGGATTGAGACTGTGAGCCCCCCCGTGGGACAGGAACTGTGTCCAACCCGATTTGCTTGTATCCACCCCAGCACTCAGTACAGTGCCTGGGACACACTACCACAATTATACCACAATTACCACAAAATACCACAATTATAATTACAGTTCTTATTATTATACAAAGTTCTCATCCTCCAAGGGGCTCTCGAGGGTCTCTGGCCTAGGCGACCACACTGGGGGTCAGGGGCAGGGGATCACTGGGGTCGGAGAGGGTTCTGGGACTGTAGATGCCCCCAAATCCTCACTCTCCTCCAGCGCCTTATTGTGCCAATAAAGGGGACCAGACTGTGAGGCCCATGTGGCACAGGACTTTCCAACCTGACAAATTTGTATCTACCTACAGTGCCTGGGACATAGTAAGAGCTTTACAAATACCACGATTATTATTATTATTATTATTAATAATGGGAAGTCGATGGTGAGGAAGATGAGATCAGTGGTCATGGGTTCAAATCCCGGTTCCACCAGTTGTCAGCTGTGTGACTTTGGGCAACTTCTCTGGGCCTCAGTGACCTCATCTGTAAAATGGGGATTAAGACTGTGAGCCCCCTGTGGGACAACCCGATCACCTTGTAGCCTCCCCAGTGCTTAGAACAGTGCTTTGCACATAGTAAGCGTTTAATAAATGCCATTATTATTATTATTATTATTATCGAATCTTGGCATGGCCAGCCCATGGTCCTCAGGCCACAGCTTTGGCCTCCCGGGCCTTCCCCCTTCTGTATATTTGCAGGCAAGTGAGGTTGCCCAGCAGCAGCAGCGTGGCTCATTGGAAAGAGCCCGGGCTTTGGAGTCAGAGGTCAGGGGTTCAAATCCCGGCTCCCCTGACTGTCAGCAGTGTGACTTTGGGCAGGTCACTTCACCTCTCTGGGCCTCAGTGACCTCATCTGTACAAAAGGGGATGAAGACTGCGAGCCCCCCGTGGGACAACCCGATCGCCTTGTAACCTCCCCAGCGCTTAGAACAGTGCTTTGCACATAGTAAGCACTTAAATGCTATTATTATTATTATTATTATTATTATTACATCTTCCCAGGTCCCAGAATGGCACCCGCCACTTGGACCCAGCTGATCCAGGTTGGCTGCTCTCAGTCAACACAGCAGCCAGCCACCGTTCATTCATTCATTCAATTCTGTTTATTGAGCGCTCACTAGGTGCAGAGCACTGTACTAAGCGCTTGGAAAGTACAATTCAGCAATAAAGAGAGACAGTCCCTGCCCACCACGGGTTTACAGTCTAGAAGGGGGGGACCAGAACAACCCAGAGCCCCCTGACCCCGGGTCCTGGCTTGCCAGGGTTGCTTCAGATAGGTCCGTGGGAAGAATTCCTCGCCTCTATTTGGTGTTTTCCACACAAGTCCCGGATGCCGCGACTGCCCTCAGTCCCTGCCTCCAGGGTTCAGAGACTTCTCTGGTTGGGGGCATACGCCTGGCAGGCCCGGGCCCAAATGACAGGGTGGGATATCAGGGGGCCTGCTCCCCTTTGCCATCTGCACCTTGATGTCCGGACCCGGGCTTGACGGAGCATCCCTGACCCACCCATCCGGCCCCATAGATAGGTGGGAGCCGGAGGGAAGCCGAGAGAATTACAACAGGATGAGGTGAGTAAATCAACCCTAATCCGTGTGTTTTGCGTTCTTGTAGGTCCGTTTCAATGGCGCCAGAGCCTTTTCCGACTCAAACGATGCCAGCCTGGGCTTTGTTATTTCAGCTGCCGCTGGTTCGGCTGGGATGGGGGAGAGGTCTCAGGGCCACCCCCACTTCCATCTGTTTTCCCAAATGGTTTTGGCCAATCCTTGCCCCCAAAGATTTTCTTGGCTTTGCTTCCATTACTTTCTGAAGTTTCCAAATAAAATTCCATATCGAACAGAAGAGTCCTTGCCTCCCTCCAGTAGGGCTCAGAACCACTGTTCATTCATTCAATCGTATTTACTGAGCACTTACTGTGTGCAGAGCGCTGTACTAAGCGCCTGGGAACTACAAGTTGGCAACATATAGAGACGGTCCCTACCCAACAATGGGCTTTCTCCCATTCCATCCTCCAGCTTTTCGCCAATCCTGCCCCACCCTCCCAGGAAAAGGCCTTCTTAAGGTAGAGGTTTGGGGAAGACCCTCCTTCCGCTTTCATTCGTTCATTCATTCAATCGTATTTGTTGAGCGCTTACTGTGTGCGGAGCGCTGTGCTAAGCGCTTGGGAAGTACAAATTGGCAACATATAGAGACGGTCCCTACCCAACAGTGGGCTTTCTCCCATTCCATCCTCCATCTTTTCCCCAATCCTGCCCCACCCTCCCAGGACAACGCCTTCTTAAGGTAGAGGTTTGGGGAAGACCCTCCTTCCGCTTTCATTCGTTCATTCATTCAATCATATTTTTTGAGCGCTTACTGTGTGCAGAGCACTGTACTAAGCGCTTGGATAGTACACCTCAGCAACAGATAAGAGACAGTCCCTACCCAACAACGGGCTCCCAGTCTAGAAAGGGGCATCACAACAAGCCTGCCTACTTTCAATCTGTGGTGAGCGCTCGTTGAGGCCAGGGGGGTTTGTTGGTGGTAATAATAGTAGCAATATTATTTATTAAGCTTTTACTGTGTGCAGGGCACGATACTGAGCGCTGGGAGAGAATCCACAGGTGGGAATTCAATACGGACCCTTGTCCCTTCTGGGGCTCACAATCCAAGCACCTGGTCTGGGAATTAAAGTCCAAGATCTTTCGCATTCATCTCAGCCGGGCTGGAACGGGGTGGCTCAGAACGGATTAATCTCACGGGTTAAAGTCAGATAAGACTTTTAAAAAGAACAGATTCAGTTACTCCCAGGAGGGTGCTGCTTCCTCAGTGGTGACCGGAATCCAGCTGTGGCACGCACACGCCCTGAGGCCTACCGAAGACGACGGGGAGCTGAAGTGGTATCACCCCCGGCAGCTTGAGGGGAGAGATCTTGCGGCCTGGGGGCTCCCACGGGAAACCGTGCCGCGGATGCTAGCTACTTTTAGTCCCCACACACTTGACCACACATTTGTCCCCCCCGGCCTCTGACTCGTGGCTGCTTTTGAGCGGTTCGGGGTTGGAACAGACATGGCGGGCGTTGTCGCGAGCCCCCAGCTGATGCCGGGGCAGTCTCAGCGCCACTTAGTACGGTCAAAACACACCTCTGATCGCCAAGGCTACTGTGGAAAGTTTTTGATTTAGTTTTCCCAACGAGCAAGGGAGTGGCACCTCAACACACTCTCACTCCACTCCACCAAGGGTCCAATACCAGTCTGCTCGTTAAGGGAGCCCATTCTTGTGCTTCTGTGCTGATCTCTGTACGCCCCAGTGCCTTCCGTATTTGTGCTTCCTCACGATTCAAACTTTATCTGCTTTAGGCGTCGCAGCTGTGGCTCTGAGTAGCCGTCATCGACCGGTCCAGGCCCGTTACCGGGTAGAGCAGGGAGAGAAGGCCGTGCTGTGCCCCCCCGGGCCAGCAATCACTCGTCTCAGGTAGAGCCCATCAGTGCCTTCGCGAGTCTCTTCCTTCTTGCTGTTCACGGGATCACAAACAGTCGCTAAGACGGCAGCTTGTTGTGGGATCACCACAGGGGTCAGGCACACTGTAAGAACTCATTTAGGTGCCAAGGGAGGATTGGGGAGAGTGGAAAATTCCCCTGGATATCCTGAAAAACTCACTTTCAGTGTCCCCAGCTCATTTTGGCTCTCAAGTGCCTTCTTGGCTTGGATTTGACCAACCCTGAGAAGTCACTGTGATGTTTCCAGTCACTATTGAGGACGAACCCCCCCGTAGTTGTAGCTCCAGGGTCCTTAGAGCCCACAGCATTTGCCATCTGGGCAAGGGACTACTAGGCAGTTGGTTAATAGTAATAATAATAATAATAATGATGGCATTTGTTAAGCACTTACTATGTGCGAACCACTGTTCTAAGCGCAGGGGAGGATACAAGGGGATCAGGTTGTCCCATGTGGGGCTCACAGTCTTAATCCCCATTTTACAGATGTGGTAACTGAGGCCCAGAGAAGTGAAGTGACTTGCCCAGAGTCACACAGCTGACAAGTGGCAGAGCTGGGATTTGAACCCATGACCTCTGAATCTCAAGCCCGGGCTCTTTCCACTGAGCCACGCTGCTTCTCTTAGTTGGAAGTTGGTTCTTCCTAAGACACTCACTCTAAGATCTCCCATGAACTGGTAACCCCGAAAGGCGTAGGATGAATCGGGGTTCAGCTCTCTGGTCCTGCAATCAATCAATCAATGGTATTTGTTGAGCATTTAGTAATAATAATAATAAAAATAATGGCATTTAGTGTGTGCAGAACACTGGACTAAGCGCTGGCAGCAGAGGTTTGGAAGAATGTCAGATGCCCTGCTCCCTTCCTCTATAATAATAGTAATAATGATGATGGCATTTATTAAGCACTTACTATGTGCAAAGCACTGTTCTAAGTGCTGGGGAGGTTACAAGGGGATCAGGTTGTCCCACGGGGGGCTCACAGACTTCATCCCCATTTTACAGATGATGGAACTGAGGCCCAGAGAAGTGAAGTGACGTGCCCAAAGTCACCCAGCTGACCAGTGGCGGAGCCGGGATTTGAACCCATGACCTCGGACTCCAAAGCCCGGGCTCTTTCCACTGAGCCACGCTGCCAGTGAGTTTCTGATCCAGCAGACTCCACACATACAGCGAATGTTCAGGCTCACTCGTTTACGAACAGATAAACAAAATTTACTCTGTTAAATCCTTCTACAGTAACAGCACCTGTGACATTTCTAAGTACTACAAGCTACCGCATATTGGTACAGAGGGAATTTTAAACCAGATGAGGAAGTGGGACCTAATGGGGAGAACACGAGACTGTGAGTCAGGAGACCTGGGTTGCAATCCCAGCCTGCTGTGTGACTTCTCTGGGCCTCAGTTTCCTCATCTGTAAAATGGGGTTAAAATACCTGTTCTGTCTCTGGCTTCGACTGTGAGTCCCTTGTGGGATGGGGAATAGGCCTGATCGGATTATCTTGCATTTACCCTAGCTCTTGGTACATAGTAAACACCATAATTATATATATATATATATATATATATATATATATATATATATATAATTATATATATGTTATTATATCTATATATTGTAATTATATATATATGTTATTATATCAAGGTAAAAGTCTTGATTTAGCATTTATTCCCCATTTAAATGCAGGGGTTACTCTACCCTCAACCTTGAAACCACTGCAGTAGTTCCCTTAGCACCTATCTATCAATCAAGCAGTGAGAAGCAGCGTGGCTCAGTGGAAAGAGCCTGGGCTTTGGAGTCAGAAGTCATGGGTTCGAATCCAGGCTCCGCCACATGTCTGCTGTGTGACCTTGGGCAAGTCACTTCACTTCTCTGAGCCTCAGTTGCCTCATCTGGAAAATGGGGATGAAGACTGTGAGCCCCCCGTGGGACAACCTGATCACCTTGTATCCTCCCCAGCGCTTAGAACAGTGCTTTGCACATAGTAAGTGCTTAACAAATGCCATCATTATCATTATTATTATTATTAATCAATCAATTAGATTTATCGAGCACTTACTGTTTGCAGAGCAATTTTCTAAACACTCCGGAGTGTTCAATAGCAGAATTAGACATGACTCCTGCCCCCAAAGTCACTTAACTTCTCTGAGCCTCAGTTACCTCATCTGAAAAATGGGGATTAAGATTGTGAGCCCCACGTGGGACAACCTGATCACCTTGTATCCACCCCCAATGCTTAGAACAGTGCTCTGCACATAGTAAGCACTTAATAAATGCCATTATTTTTATTACTATTACTATTATTATTATTACATCAAGTATAAGGACTATGTATACAAGTGTTATAGGGGTGGGGTGAGTACTTTTAAATGCTTAGGCATCAAGTCTAAGTGCTGAGACGGGGAATAGGATGGGGAGACCGTCAGGGAAGGCTTCTTAGGGGAGATATGATTCTGGTAGGGCAGAATGATGATTCATTCATTCATTTAATCATATTTATTGAGCACTTACTGTGTGCAGAGCACTGTACTAAGCGCTTGGGAAGTCCAAGTTGGCAACAACATATAGAGACGGTCCCTACCCGACAGCGGGCTCACAGTCGAGAAGGGGGAGACAGACAACAAAACCAAACATTTAAACCAAATAAAGTCAATAGAATAAATATGTACAAGTAAAATAAATAAATAGAGTAATAAATATCTGCCAGATATAAAGGAGGAGGAAGTTACAATCAATCGATCGTATTTATTGATCGCTTACTGTGTGCAGAGCACTGTACTAAGCGCTTGGGAAGTCCAAGTTGGCAACATATAGAGATGGTCCCTACCCGACAGCGGGCTCACAGTCGAGAAGGGGGAGACAGAGAACAAAACAAAACATATAAACCAAATAAAGTAAATAGAATCATTATGTACAAGTAAAACAAATAAATAAATAGAGTAATAAATATCTGCCAGATATAAAGGAGGAGGAAGCTACAATCAATCAATCGTATTTATTGAGCGCTTACCGTGTGCAGAGCACTGTACTAAGCGCTTGGGAAGGACAAGTTGGCAACATATAGAGACGGTCCCTACCCGACTGCGGGCTCACAGTCGAGAAGGGGGAGACAGAGAACAAAACCAAACATATAAACCAAATAAAGTCAATAGAATAAATATGTACAAGTAAAATAAATAGAGTAATAAATATCTGCCAGATATAAAGGAGGAGGGAGCTACAATCAATCAATTGTATTTATTGAGCGCTTACTGTGTGCAGAGCACTGTACTAAGTGCTTGGGAAGTACAAGTTGACAACATATAGAGACGGTCCCTACCCGACAGCGGGCTCACAGTCGAGAAGGGGGAGACAGACAACAAAACATATAAACCAAACAAAGTAAATAGAAAAAATATGTACAAGTAAAATAAATAAATAAATAGAGTAATAAATATCTGCCAGATATAAAGGAGGAGGAAGCTACAATCAATCAATCGTATTTATTGAGCGCTTACCGTGTGCAGAGCACTGTACTAAGCGCTTGGGAAGTACACGTTGGCAACATCTAGAGACGGTCCCTACAAGAGGGAGGGAACAAGGACTAGCTGGGTAGAGAAGCGAGGGTGGGGGACAATAATTAGGTATTAGAGGCATGAAATGGATGGATTGGGTTGCAGTGGGAGAAAAGTTAAATTTCTCTCTCTAGACTATAAGCTCCCTGTGGCTGGGGAACGTGTCCATCAACTCTGCTGTATAGTGTACTTTCCCAAGCACTTTGTAGGGTGCTCAGCACACATTAAGTGCTCAATAAATATGACTGATTGATGGAAGGATTGATCAGTGTTGCGAGAGCTTGACTGCTTTGGATCTGCGGGTGAGGAGTTTCTGCTTGAAGGGAGATGGATGGGAAATCACTAGAGGCTTCAGAGGAGTCGGAAGGCTATTTTTTTATGGTATTTGATAAGCATTTACTATATGAGAAGCAGCGTGGCTCAGTGGTAAGAGCCCGGGCTTTGGAGTCAGAGGTCATGGGTTCGAATCCCGGCTCCGCCCACTGTCAGCTGTGTGACTTTGGGGAAGTCGCTTCACTTCTCTGGGCCTCAGTTCACTCATCCATATGGGGATTAAGACTATGAGCCCCATGTGGGACAACCTACTCAACTTGTATCCCCCCAGTGCTATGTGCTTTGCACATAGTAAGTGCTTAACAAATACCATTATTATTATTATTATTATCTGGGCCTCAGTGACCTCATCTGGAAAATGGGGATGAAGACTGTGAGTGCCACGTGGGACCACCTGATCACCTTGTAACCTCCCCAGCGCTTAGAACAGTGCTTTGCACATGGTAAGCGCTTCATAAATGCCATTATTATTATTATTATTAATTAAGCATCCACTGTGTGCAGAGCACTGTACTAAGCTCTGGAAACTAGTACAGGAGGGAATTAGACACAGTTCTTATCTCTAGAGGGGGGCTCACAATCCGGAAATATAAGCGGGAGAAGGGACTGGAGACGGATGCTTCTGAACAATGAAATATTAAAACACAACAAATACGCAAAATAGAAACAAAATCAGGGGGGTGCTGTGGCTAGTGGAGCAGAATTTCAGATTCTTCTGGGCTCCGAGTTCAGGACCCAGCCGCAACCACAACCGCCGCTATGGCCGACACGAGTTTTCCAGGGGTTTTGTGAGGCCTCCGGCTGAGCTTGCTTTCCTCTTTCCTGCTGGGATTGCGCAGTGCTCTGCACGCAGTAAGCGCTCAGTAAATACGATTGAATGAATGAATGAATGAATGAATGAAGGGTCACTTTTTATTACTGTATTGTACTTTCCCAAGCTCTTAGTACAGTGCTCAGCACACCGTAAGCGCTTAATAAAAACGATTGAATGAACTAAGCACCTGGGAGAGAGAAATATAGTGGAGTTCTTTTTTCCACAAAAACGCTCAGGATATTCATTCATTCATTCAATCGTATTTATTGAGCGCTTACTGTGTGCGGAGCACTGTACTAAGCGCTTGGGAAGTACAAGTTGGCAACATACAGAGAGGGTCCCTACTCAACAACGGGCAGACATGTCACTGCTTTCCTTAAAAAAGCTCCAGTGGTGGCCCATTCACCTCCCCATCAAACAAAAATTCCTCACCCTTGGTTTTAATACAGTCAGTCACTTCGCCCCCTCCCACTTCTTCTTCTATATAATAATGATGGTATTTATTAAGCGCTTACTATGTGCAAAGCACTGTTCTAAGCGCTGGGGGGATACAAGGTGATCAGGCTGTCCCACGTGGGGCTCACAGTCTTCATCCCCATTTTATAGACAAGGGAACTGAGAAGTGAAGTGACTTGCCCAAAGTCACACAGCTGACAAGTGGCAGAGCCGGTATTTGAACCCATGACCTCTGACTCCGAAGCCCAGGCTCTTTCCACTGAGCCACGCTACTCTGATGGTATTAGAGAAGCAGCGTGGCTCAGTGGAAAGAGCAGGGGCTTTGGAGTCAGAGGTCATGGGTTCCAATCCCGGCTCCGCCAATTGTCAGCTGTGTGACTTTGGGCAAGTCACTTCACTTCTCTGGGCCTCAGTTATCTCATCTGTAAAATGGGGATTAAGACTGTGAGCCCCCCGTGGGACAACCTGATCACCTTGTAACCTCCCAGTGCTTAGAACAGTGCTCTGCACGTAGTAAGCGCTTAATAAATGCCATTATTATTATTATTATTGACACCTGTCTGCTTGTTTTGTCTTGTTGTCTGTCTCCCCCTTCTAGACTGGGAGCCTGTTGTCGGGTAGGGACCGTCTCTAGATGTTGCCGATTTGTACTTCCCAAGCGCTTAGTACAGTGCTCTGCACATGGTAAGCGCTCAATAAAGACGATTGAATGAACGAATGTAAGACAGGATGGGATGGTGCAGAGGACAGCAGATGCTGCGTGTGGCTGGCTGTCCGATGAGGATGTGGCGGCTAAGGCACACGATTAATCAATCAATTGATCGGTTGTATTTATTGAGCCCTAACTCTGTGAAGTGCTCAATCCTGTAGGTTCTACCTTCCCGATAATAATAATAATAATAATAACGATGGTATTTTTTAGGTGCTTACTATGTGCAGAGCACTGTTCTGAGCGCTGGGGGGGGAACAAGGTGATCAGGCTGTCCCATGTGGGGCTCACATCTTAATTCCCATTTTACAGATGAGATAACTGAGGCCCAGAGAAGTCAAGTGACTTGCCCAAAGTCACACAGCTGACAAGTGGCGGAGCTGGAATTAGAACCCACAACACGGCTAAAATCCACCCTTTCCTCTCCATCCAAACTGCTACCGTGCCGATCCGTGCATTTATCCTAACCCACCTTGACTATGGCGTCATTCCGCTCAATTATCTCCTTACCTCCAGTCTCTCCCCACTCCAGTCCACACTTCACTCCGCTGCACAGGTCATTTTTCTAAATAATGTTCAGTCCGTGTCTCCCCACTCCTCAAAAATCTCCAGTAGTTGCCTATACATCTCCGCATCAAAGAGAAACTCCTTGCCATTAGTTCTGAAGCCCCCAATCTGTTCTTCCCCTCCTACTTACCTCGCTGATCTCTTATTACAGTCCAGCCCCCGCACTTCGCTCCTCTATTGCCGGCTTACTCACTGGGCCCCAATCTTGTCTATCTCATTGTTGATCCCTTTTCCATTTTCTCACTCTGGCCTGGAATTCCTTCCCTCTCCCAATACTCCATATACTCTCCCACCTTGAAAGCATTATTAAGGCGACATCTCCTCCAAGAGGTCTCCCCCAATTAAACCCTCTTTTTCCCTATTCCCTCTCCCTTCTGCATCATCTAGGCCCTTGGATCTGTGACCTTTGAGCATTTGATAGTCACTCAACCCCACAACTCCACAGGATTTATGTACATATCTAAAATTATATATCTATATATATAATGAGGAGCAGTGTGGCTCGGTGGAAAAGAGCACGGGCTTTGGAGTCTGAGGTCATGGGTTCAAATCCCAGCTCCGCCACTTGTCAGCTGTGTGACTTTGGGCAAGTCACTTCACTTCTCTGTGCCTCATTCCCTCATCTGTAAAATGGGGATGAAGACTGTGAGCCCCACGTGGGACAACCTGATCACCTTGTATCCCCCCAGCGCTTAGAACAGTGCTTTGCACATAGTAAGCGCTTAATAAATGCCATTATTATTATTATTATTATTATTATCTATATCTATCCATCTCTCTATCTAAATAGTATGGTATTTGTTAAGTGGTTACTCTATGTCAAACATACATTTGATAGTCCCTCAACCCCACAACTCCACAGAATTTATGTACATATCTAAAATTGTATATCTATATCTATCCATCTATCTATCTAAATAGTATGGTATTTGTTAAGTGCTTACTCTGTATCAAACATACATTTGATAGTCACCCAACCCACAACCCCACAGAATTTATGTACATATCTAAAATTAATATCTATATCTATCCATCTCTCTATCTAAATAGTATGATATTTAAGTGCTTAATCTATGTCAAACATACTTCTAGAGAAGCAGCGTGGCTCAGTGTAAAGAGCCCGGGCTTGGGAGTCAGAGGTCATCGGTTCGAATCCCGGCTCCGCCAATTGTCAGCTAATTAGGTTGGACACAGTCTCTGTCCCACAAGGGGCTCACATTCTAAGTAAAAGGCAGGTATTTAATCCCTATTTTAGAGTTGAAGAAACTGAGGGACAGAGAAGTTACGTGACTTGCCCAAGGTCACACAGCAAGTAATTGTTGGAGCAGGGATTAGAACCCAGGTCCTCTGACTTCCTCTATCGATCTGCTGCTTTTCTTAAATACAGTATTTATTTCTGGTAATATCTGTCTCCCCGTCTAGACTGTAAGCTCGTTGTAGGGAGGGAATATGCTTACCAACTCTGTTGTCTTGTACTTTACCAAGCTCTTAGTTCGGTGCTCTGTGCGTAGTCAGTGCTCAATAAATACCACTGATGACCGAATCCTCCAGACAATTACTCTCCCCCACTTCAAAGCCTTATTGAAGGGGACATCTCACAGAGAAGCAGCGTGGCTCAATGAAAAGAGCCCGGGCTTTGGAGTCAGAGGTCAGGGGTTCAAATCAAGGCTCCGCCACTTGTCAGCTGTGTGACTTTGGGCAAGTCACTTAACTTCTCTGGTGGGCCTCAGTTATCTCATCTGTAAAATGGGGATTTAGGACTGTGAGCCCCTTGGGACAACCTGATCACCTCGTAACCTCCCCAGAGCTTAGAACAGTGCTTTGCACATAGTAAGCGCTTAATAAATACCATTATTATTATTATTTATTATTATCTCCTCCCAAGGACCCCTCTCCTCTTCTTCCATTCTTTTTGCATTGACTTGCTCCCTTTGTTCTTCCCCTTTCCCAGCCCCAGAGCACTTACGTACTTACTTATGTATATTCATTTATATTTATGCGTGTCTTCCCGCTTCTGGACTGTAAGCTCATTGTGGGCAGGGAATGTTTCTATTTATTACTGTATTATGCTCTCCCAAATGCTTAGTTCAGTGCCCTGCACACAACAAGCGCTCAATAAATACGACTGAATCAATGAATGAATGATGATAGAGCACTCTACCAAACACTTGGAAAAGTGCAGTAGGGTTAGTAGAAAAGATCACTGCCCTCAGGAACCTTACAATCAAGCCATTCAGACAGACGCTGAGTAAATTATAAGTAGAGGGAAGCAACAGAGTATAAAAATAAGTATCGTTGAGAAGCAGCATGGCCTAATGGATAAAGCCCAGGCCTGGGAATCAGAAGGTCATGGGTTCTAATCCTGGCTCCACCACTTGTCTGCCGTGTGACCTTGGCCAAGTCACTTCATTTCTCTGGGCCTCAGTTCCCTCATCTAATAATAATAATAATAATAATGATGGCATTTATTAAGCGCTTACTATGTGCAAAGCACCGTTCTAAGCACTGGGGGGGCGGTTACGAGGTGATCAGGTTGTCCCACGGGGGGCTCACAGTCTTCATCCCCATTTTACAGATGAGGGAACTGAGGCCCCTAGAAGTGAAGTGACTTGCCCACAGTCACACAGCTGACAACTGATGGAGCCGGGATTCGAACCCGTGAACACTGACTCCAAAGCCTGGTCTCTTTCCTTCTAGACTGTGAGCCCACTGTTGGGTAGGGACCGTCTCTATATGTTGCCAACTTGTGCTTCCCAAGCGCTTAGTACAGTGCTCTGCACACAGTAAGCGCTCAATAAATACGATTGATTGATTGATTTCCACTGAGCCACGCTGCTTCTCCATCTTCTTCATCTGTAAAATGGGGATTCAGACTGTGAGCCCTATGTAGGACAGGGGCTCAGTCCAACCCAATTACCTTGTATATACCCCATTCATTCATTCAGTCATATTTATTGAGTGCTTACTGTGTGCAGAGCACTGTACTAAGCGCTTGGGAAGTACAAGTTGGCAACATATATAGACGGTCCCTACCCAACAACGGGCTCAGCACCTAGAAGCACATAGTAAGTGCTTAACAAATACCATTATTATTATTATAATCCAGGCTCTGCCATTGGTTTGCTGTGTGACCTCGGGCGAGTCACTTCACTTCTCTGTGCCTCAGTTCTTCAACTGCCGTTGAGGCGTTTCCAACCCAGAGCGACTCCGTGGACACCCCCTCTTCAGAATGTCCCATCTTCGGTCATAAAGACCGTGAGCTCCATGTGGGACAATCTCGGTGACATTCATTCAACTCATTCAATCATATTTTCATTCATTCAGTTGTAATTATTTAGCGCTTACTGTTTGCAGGGCACTGTACTAAGCGCTTATCTACCCCAGCACTTAGTACGGTGCCTGGCATACCATAAGTACTTGACAAATAACAATAAAAAAGAAAAATAATATATAAAGTGTTATCGAGTGTTCACCTGTCTCCCCGCCCGCCCCTCATCTCTTGGTCCTAATGATGTGGCCGTGAACCGTGAGGACGTGGCCGGAAGATATCAAAGGACCGGGGTGATGTGGATATTTCTGGCTGATGTTAAAAGCGGGGGGCGAGGTGGACGTGGCAGGCAGATAACAATGATAATAATAATAATAATGGCATTTGTTAAATAATGGAGTCGATGAGGACATTTCCTGCTGGCGTTACTAGCCGGCCGCGTTAAAGGGCGGGGGCGATGAGGATGTGTCCAGTTGACATCATGGACTGGAGTGATCTGGATGCGGCCCGCTGATTTTAAAGGAGAGCAGCGATGGTGGAAGTTACATGAGCAGATCCCCGAGGAGAGGGCAGGGCCCGGTTTCCTGTGGCAGCCGAGCCAGGGTGGAGACACAGGATTTCCACTGGTCACCGCTGCCGCTCCGGGAGAGGCCAATGTCGTGTTCACTCCCTGCCCTGGGGGTGCATCCTGCTCTTTCTCCGCAGGGAATTCCTCCCCAACTTCCGGGCACGGCCCACCCAACCCAGAACCCTCTTTCGTTTCTCTCGGTCACTTTCTCCCATCTGTTCGCGGGGTCCCCGGCCTGCGAACGAAGGTCAGGGCGCCTGAGGAGGCACCGGGGGTCGCGGGCGGACTGCGCCGTGGGGAGGGAAGGGGAGCGGATCCCATCGTGTGACGCCGGGTGACGTCCCCGTTGGGACGGTGACTGGATATGGAGGAGGTCGACACTGAGTTGACGGGAGCAGGGGGTCCCTGCTCCATCTCCCATCTCCTGTCAGAGCGACCCCCGTCGCGGGGCAGCCCCAGAGCCACCAGACCCGGTGGCGGGGAGGCCTGTCAGGTGCGGCCCTCACACACGGCACATCTGCCCTCGTCCCCTCAGCCCGTGTCCCATACGGGGCTCACAGTCTTAATCCCCATTTTACAGATGAGGCAGCTGAGGCCCAGAGAAGTTAAGTGACTCGCCCACGGTCATAGATAAGTGATGGAGCCCAGGTCCTTCCGAGTCCCAGACCTGTGTTCTCTTCACGAGGCCACGTTGCTTCTAAAGCATATAATGAGAACTCTAGATGCTGGGGTCAGAATAAACTTCAACGCCTTTGGAAACTTTCTCAGCTCAACAGGATGTGAACATCACCTAAAATAGTAGACCCAGAATGGCTGAGAACAGAAGATTCATTCAATCGTATTTATTGAGCGCTTACTGTGTGCAGAGCACTGTACTAAGCGCTTCATAGCCAAGAGTGGATTAACACAGGGACCGGTAATCAAAGCTTTGTGTTCTTCAGGGGTCTCGCCTGACCACTAAAATCATGTTCCCCAATTTAACTTTACCAACAAGGCTGTTTGGGACATTATGAAAAATAGTATTCTTTTTTTTAAAAAAAAAACACATGCAAAGCAGGCCCAACCAGCCTGCCTGGCTCTTAAAGATGGCATTGCCCCTAAATTGTCCAAAATAGGGCAACACCTGAGAGAAACCCGCATGCCCTCAGGAGGGCCTTAAAAATCTCACTTCCTCAGCCTCCTTCCCTTTTCTTCTCAACGAGCCCATCTGTGAAGTATAGAGGGAGTTGCGTTAACAATCACTTTCACTGTCCACCCTCATCACCACCACCCCTGGCTCCTCAATCCATTGCTTCCAGTAGAAATCTTGAACTCTTGGATGTCAATAAGCAGATAGCTAACGGAAGGGAGAAAAGTGGATTTGGTGTTTAAAAGGCAGTTTGGGGATCGGGTGAAATAGAAGGTGGGGAGGGCGATTGTCTGTGGGATATGAGGAGTGAGGGCATCCCCGGCCAGAGACAGGATTCGGGCGAGAGGTTGGCGGCGAGATAGGTACACAGAGAAGGTTAGCGTTAGAGGAGGAAAGTGTGCGGGCTGGGTTGTAGTAAGAGTGTAATGAGATGAGGTAGGAGGAAGCAAGGAAGCTCTGAAGCTGATGATGAGGGGTTTTTGTTTGATTTAAAGGTGGATGGGAAACCACTGGAGTTTCTTGAGGGGTGGGGAAAATGGTCCAGGCAGCAGAGTGAAGTGTGGACTGGATTGGGGAGAGACAGGAGGCAGGGAGATCCGCAAGGAGACTGACACGGTAATCGAGGCAGGATAGGGAAAGTGATTGGATTAACATGGTAGCATTTGGGATGGAGAGGAAAGGGTGGATTTTAGCGATGTTGTGAAGATAGGATTGAATATGTGGGTTTGAATGAGAGAGAGGAGTCAAGGATAATGACAAGGTTATGGGCTTACAAAACAGGAAGCGTGGTGGTCCTGCCTTCTGTGATGGGGAAGTTGTGAGGCATACAGGTTTTGGGTGAGAAGTAAGAAGTTTTGTTTTAGACATACTAAGCTTGAGTTGACGGGAGGACATCTGAGTAGAGACGTCTTGAAGGCAAGAAGAAATGCGAGACTGCAGAGAGGGAGAGAGATCAGGGCTGGAGATGTTGATTTGGGGATTGTCCACATTCAGGTGGTAGTTGAAGCCGTGGGAGGGAATGAGTTCTCCGGGGGAGTGGGTGTAGATGGAGAATAGAAGGGGGACCCAGAATTGAACCTTGAGTGAAACCCACAGTTAGGGGTGGGAGGCAGAGGAGGAGCCCACAAAAGAAACAGAAAATGAGCGGCCAGAGAGATAGGAGAACCAAGGACAGGACAGTGTCAGTGAAGCTGATGTCGGATAATGTTTCCAGGAGAAGGAGGTGGTCGAAAGTGTCGAAGGCAGCTGAGAGGTTGAGGAGGATTAGGCTGGCGTAGAGGCCATTGGATCTGGCAAGAAGGAGATCTTTGGTGGGCTTTGAGAGGGCGGTTTCTGTGGAGCGAAGGGGATGGAAGCCTGATTGGAGGGGGTCAAGGAGAGAACTGGAGGAGAGGAACTTCGGGTGTAGACAATTCATTCAAGGGGTTGGAGAGGAATGAGAGGAGGGAGCTGGGGGGAACTGTAGGATAGGGGAGACATGGTCATGGTTGAAAGCCGTGAGGAAGGAGTCATTGGAGAAAGAGCAGTTGAAGATGGCAGAGAGGGAAGAAGGGAGTGTTTTGATTAGGGGTGAAGGAATGAGGTCGGATGAGCAGGTGGAGGGAGTGGATTTTCAGAGAAGGCAGGCGATCTCCTCTAGAGATACGGCTGGGAAAAATGGGAGAATAGAAGAAGGGGCAGGAGAGGGGAGGGACTGGGGAGGGGCAGGGGAGATTTGAGGACGATCAAGTCTGATATGATCAATTTTCTCAATAAAGTAGGTGGCCAGGTCATTAGGGGCAAGGGGCTGGGGGACAGGAGGTTTGAGGAGGGAGTTAAGTATCAGGAACAACTGGAAAGGGTGATGGGCGAGGGCGTCAATGAGGCTGGAGAAATCATTTTGCTGGAAAGAGAAGAGGGCAGAGTTGAAGCACACAAAGATAAATTGAAGTGAACAAAGTTGGCCCGTTATCTAGATTCCCCCCATCAGTGCTCTGCAGCTCGTCAAGAACAAAGGAGGTGGACTGTGGTGTAAAAACCACAAGGACATTCTGTGGGTTGAACAAACCAGCAGGAATCCTGATAATGGCTCTATAGTACGTACGTGTTAGCTATAATAATAATAATAATGATGGCATTTATTAAGCGCTTACTATGTGCAAAACACTCTTCTAAGCGCTGGGGAGGTTACAAGGTGATCAGGTTGTCCCACAGGGGGCTCTCAATCTTCAACCCAATTTTCCAGATGAGGTAACTGAGGCCCGGAGAAGTGAAGTGACTTGCCCGAAGTCACACAGCTGACAATTGGCGGAGGCTGGTTTTGAACCCGTGACCTCTGACTCCAAAGCCCGGGCTCTTTCCACTGAGCCACGCTGCTTCTCTTGCACGCAAGGTGGCAAGGTCTTTATCTCCCAGAGTTGTAGCGTTGGCTCGGCGGTTAGGCCTGCGGGGAGGACGTTTGGAAAGGAAAATTCCTTTTTCCACTTAACACAGGACTCGCCATGCTGATGGAGCAGGACTCCACCCTGTCGCCAAGTTTTTGTGGCCGAAGCCTGGACCCACCAGGTTTTCCAAGGGGCGGATTGTGAACACGCATCCGTATTATAGTAGTCTATTCTATTCCCTGCCAAACTGGCTGATTCTTGGGCCGTTCAGGAGACAACGCAAGTAAAAAGCGCTCTCCACAAGACCTCAGACCTTAGAGATTTTCATTTCTTCTAGGGGATTGGGGCCCAACGTCTTCAAGCAGACACTCATCCTCGCCTGGTGACCAATCAGTCCATCAATCAGTGGCATTTATTGCATTAGAAGCAGCCTGGCTCAGTGGAAAGAGCCCGGGCTTTGGGTTCAAATCTCAGCTCCACCTATTGTCAGCTGTGTGACTTTGGGCAAGTCACTTCATTTCTCTGGGCCTCAGTTACCTCAACTGTAAAATGGGGATTAAGACTGTGAGGCCCCCGTGGGACAACCTGATCACCTGGTAACCTCCCCAGCGCTTAGAACAGTGTTTTGCACATAGTAAGCACTTAATAAATGCCATCATTATTATTACATATAATAATAATAATAATATAACAATATAACAACAATATAACAGTATAACAATAATATATTATAATTATAATAATATTATTATTATCACCTTGTAACCTCTCCAGCACTTAGAACAGTGCTTTGCACATAGTAAGCACTTAATAAATGCACTTCATTATTAATGATTAATAATATAATATTGTTATTATATTATTAATGCCATCATTATTATTATTTATTGAGCCCTTACTCTGTGCAGAGCAGAGCAGCTACCCTAGGGTACTTGCACTTTGTCAATACATCAGTCAATCATATTTATTGAGTATTTACCATATGCCGAGCTCTTGGGAGAGTAGAATATAACAAAGTTGGCCCTTTCTGACGGTAACAGACTCAATCACTGGGAGCCCCACTCTTGTTTTGCAAACACCAGAATTCTTTTCCACACTACAAACACTCCTTAAGAAACTCAGGCTTCCAACTCAAAATTATAATTGTTGCATTTACTAAATGCCTAGGATGTGCCAAGCCTCGGTCTAAGCGGAGGGGCAGATACAAGATAATGAGATTGGACACAGTCCCTGTCCAACATGGGGCTCACAGTCTAAGTATGAGAGGGGACAGGTATTGGCTCCCCATTTTACAGATGAAACTGAAGCACAAAATATTTAATTTCCCCAAGGTCATCCAGTGGGAAAATGGCAGACCTGGGATTATTATCACTCTCCAATGGCATCTTCCCCTCTGCCTTCAAACATGCCCACCTCTCCCCCATCCTAAAAAACCCGTCTCTTGACCCCCTTCCCCCTACAATTATCACCGCATCTCCCTCCTATCCTTCCTTTCCAAACTTCTAGAGCGAGTCGTCCACACTTGCTGCCTCGAATTTCTCAACTCCAACTCTCTCCTGGACCCCCTCCAATCTGGCTTCCGTCCCCTCCACTCCACCGAAACCGCCCTCTCAAAGGTCACCGATGACCTCCTTCTTGCCAAATCCAATGGCTCCTACTTTATCCTAATCCTCTTCGACCTCTCAATTGCCTTTGACACTTCTCCCTTCTCCGCAACATGTTACCCAACCTTGGCTTCACAGACTCCGTCCTCTCCTGGTTCTCCTCTTATCTCTCCGGCCGTTCATTCTCAGTCTCCTTCGTGGGCTCCGCTTCCCCGTCCCATCCCCTAACAGTAGGGGTTCCTCAAGGGTCAGTTCTCGATCCCCTCTGTTCTCCATCTACACTCACTCCCTTGGTGAACTCATTTGCTCCCACGGCTTCAACCATCATCTCTAGGTAGATGACACCCAAATCTCCATCTCCTCCCCTGTTCTCTCTCCCTCCCCCAAGGCTCGTATCTCCTCCTGCCTTCAGGACATCTCCACCTGGTTGTCTGCCCGCCACCAGAAACTCAACATGTCCAAGACTGAGCTGCTTATTTTCCCTCCGAAACCCTGTCCTCTCCCTGACTTTCCCGTCACTGTGGACGGCACTACCATCCTTCCAGTCTCACAAGCCCGCAAGCTTGGTGTCATCCTCGACTCCACTCTCTCATTCACCCCACACATCCGATCTGTCGCCAAAACCTGCCGGTCTCACCTTCACAACATCACGAAGATCCGCCCTTTCCTCTCTCCATCCAAACTGTTTACCTTGTTGGTACAGTCTCTCATCCTATCTCGACTGGATTACTGCATCGGCCTCCTCTCTGATCTCCCATCCTCCTGTCTCTCCCCAGTCTATACTTCACTCTGCTGCCCGGATTATCTTTCTACAGAAACGCTCTGGGCATGTCACCCCCTCCTCAAAAATCTCCAGTGGTTACCTATCAACCTTTGCATGAAGGAAAAACTTCTCACTCGGCTTCCAGGCTGTCCATCACCTCACCCCCTCCTACCTCCCCTCCCTTCTCTCCTTCTCCAGCCCAGCCCACACCCCCCGCTCCTCTGCCGCTAATCTCCTCACTGTGCCTCATTCTCGCCTGTTCCGCTGTCGACCCCGGCCCACGTCCCACCTCTGGCCTGGAATGCCCTCTGCCAAACTAGCTCTCTTCCTTCAAAGCCCTACTGAGAGCTCACCTCCTCCAGGAGGCCTTCCCAGATTTCCCCCCTTTTCCTCTGCTCCTCCTCCCCTCCCAATAGCTCCCACTCCCTCCCTCTGCCCTACGCCTTTTCCCTCCCCAAAGCACTTGTGTATGTTCGTACATATTTTTGACTCTATTTTCTTAATGAGTATATATCTATAATTCTATTTATCTATTTTGATGGTATTGACACCTGTCTACTTGTTTTGTCTTGTTGTCTGTCTCCCCCTTCTAGACCGTGAGCCGGCTGTTGGGTAGGGACTCTCTCTATCTGTTGCCAAATTTTACTTTCCAACCGCTTAGTACAGTGCTCAGCACACAGTAAATGCTCAATAAATACAATTGAATGAGTGAATAAATGAATCTAGTTCCTCTGATTCTAGGTCTGTGTTTTTCCTACATTACCACAATGCCCCCTGCACCATTTACATATTGCTAGGGATATATTCAAGCTCACAACACAGAGCTTTCACTTTTAATTTGCCTTCTGGACAAGAACAAGTCACTCCTGGATCTCCTGTTTGTAAGTATTTTACATGCATCTTTACTACTGAGGGCCTTGCTAAGAAGCATGATTAATTGTCAAGTCCGTAGTTATTTCTGAAGAAATTTTGTCTTTGGTTACAAACGGGTCATATTCTTCAGTAGCAATGTAAAAATCAGCAATCTGAAAGTGTGTGCTTAAGGAACCCAGTATGTACTTCTGAAAATAAATTAAACTGGCACCAATTAAGTATTTTTTGCTTCAGAAGGACGGTTGTTGGTTAAGTTTTAACTTAGTTTTGCTAATTTGCTAGTTGATCATAATTCTCACTCCACTTTAAATCTGTTTATCATACTACATTTTTCTTTAATTGGTTTAATTTCATTAGAGAAGCAGCGTGGCTCAGCGGAAAGAGCACAGGCTTGGGACTCAGAGGTCATGGGTTCTAATCCCGGCTCCACCACATGTCTGCTGTGTGACTTCAGGCAAGTCACGTAATAATAATAATAATTTTGGTATTTGTTAAGCGCTTACTATGTGCAAAGCACTGTTCTAAGCGCTGGGGAGGATACAAGGTGATCAGGTTGTCCCATGTGGGGTTTACAATCTTAATCCCCATTTTACAGATGAGGTCACTGAGGCACAGAGAAGTTAAGTGACTTGCCCAAAGTCACACAGCTGACAAGTGGCGGAGCCGGGATTTGAACCCATAACCCCTGGCTCCCAAGCCTGTGCTTTTTCCACTGAGCCACGCTGCTTCTACTTAACTTCTCTGAGCCTCAGTTACCTCATCTGTAAAATGGGGATTAAGACTGTGAGCCCCATGTGGGACAACCTGATCACCTTGGATCCCCCCCAATGCTTAGAACAGTGCTTTGCACATAGTAAGCCCTGAACAAATGCCATTATTATTATTATTACTTAATTTTTTAAAATGAAGACGGTGTGAGGGAGGGGGTATAACTGGCTCCTAGGATTTATAGTTAGCAGATAGAGATATTTTGCTGCCAAGTTTCATTTGCTGTGTCGTTCAATATTTCCAAAAATTCCTTCCACCTGGTGGGAGAGCGATCGCAATCCTCAAGTTAGGTGAGTTCCCCAGCAAAGACCAACAGAGTGGAGGAAATGGCATCAGGGAGCATTAGCAGAACTGCATGAGGGACTAGTCTGAATTAGCTTAAAGAATGAATTGTAGGAGAGTAATGATAATAATAATTGTTAAGTACTTACTAACTTCCAAGCATTGTGCTATTCATTCATTCAATCATATTTATTGAGCGCTTACTGTGTGCAGAGCACTGTACTAAGCACTTGGGAAGTCCAAGTTGGCAACATATAGAGTTGGTCCCTACCCAACAGCGGGCTCACGGTCTAGAACGGGGAGACGGACAACAAAACAAAACATATCAACAAAATAAAATATATGCATATATACAGGTACTATCCATTAGGTTGGAATATATACATATTAAATACAATCCCTATCCCATATGGGGCTCACAGTCTAAATAAGAGTGGTTTTACAAATGTGGGATTCCAACCTCTTCTGTTGAAGTCTTCTCTGCTGGGGAGTTGTGTGCATGTGTGTGTGTGGGCCTACATCTTTAACATTTCACTAACATTTACTGAATGAGGAGCACTCCACTAAGGAATTGGGAGGATCAAACCTTAGAAAAATTCCCACTACCTCCCCACCATTTCATCGCCTTCCTCCAAGCCACCCTGAAGGAGCCAAAATAATAATAATAATGGCATTTATTAAGCGCTCACTATGTGCAAAGCGCTGTTCTAAGCGCTGGGGAGGATACAAGGTAATCAGGTTGTCCCGGGGGAGGCTCACAATCTTCATCCCCATTTTACAGATGAGGGAACTGAGGCCCAGAGAAGTGAAGTGACTTGCCTAAAGTCACACAGCTGACAATTGGCAGAGCCGGGATTTGAACCCCAGACCTCTGACTCCAAAGCCCGGGCTCTTTCCACTGAGCCATGCTGCTTCTTTAAAGCTGGCTTCTTTGAAGCCTGCGGGGAGGATGAGACACGAATTTAGTTTCCTGAACCTTTCGGCCACTTCATCCGCTGAGGAGACCCATGTACCACTAAACTCTCCCACCTTTCTTTATTGCAAATTTCCCAGCTCCTGCCCTCTTCCCGAAACAGCCTGACTTCCTCATCCCGAGGCCAAATGAGGGGGATGTTGGGAGGGGAACAGGCAGAGAGTAAGAGTGGTGGGGTACAAATCAGGATAAGTCAAGCTTTCAGGACCCAGTCCGATTAACTCTGAGCTTGTTTTAGGCTGGCCCAGTCCCAGGGAGGATTGACATTGGGGTCCAGTTGTCCTCCCAAATTATTCATTCACTCATTCATTCATTCAATCAATCATATTTATTGAATGCCTACTGTGTGCAGAGCACTGAACGAAACGTTTGGGAAGTACAAATCGGCAACATATAGAGACGTTCCCTCCCCAACAATGGGCTCACAGTCTGGCAGGGGGGAGACAGACAAAAAAAAAACCCAACACAAGTAGACATGCGTCATTACCATCAGAATAAATAGCTATATACACATCATTAATAAAATAGAGTAATGAGTATTTACAAAAATACACAATAATAATAACGATGGTATTTGTTAAGCGCTTACTATGTGCAAAGCACTGTTCTAAGTGCTGGAGAAGTTACAAGGTGATCAGGTTGCCCCACGGAGAGGCTCACAGTTTTAATCCCCATTTTACAGATGAGGTAACAGAGGCACAGAGAAGTGAAGCGACTGGGCCAAAGTCACACGGCTGACAGTTGGCGAAGCTAGGATTTGAGCCCATGACCTCTGACTCCAAAGCCCGTGCTCTTTCCACTGAGCCATGCTGCTTCCCCATTTAAATTAAATTGGAGAATTTAAATCAATTCTCCAAAAAAATTTTTTTAAAAATTCCCTGCAGCACAGCTGATTTATTACAGGGCTTCAACTCCAAGCTGTACACTCAGTCCAACCTGAAATTACCAGATTTTTTCATTCTGGTTTAAACCCTGGCTGGGTCATATGTTTTTAGACTGTGAGCCCACTGTTGGGTAGGGACTGTCTCTATATGTTGCCAATTTGTACTTCCCAAGCGCTTAGTACAGTGCTCTGCACACAGTAAGTGCTCAATAAATACGATTGATGATGATGATTTGCCAGCTTGTACTTCCCAAGCACTTAGTACGGTGCTCTGCACACAGTAAGTGCTCAATAAATACGATTGATTGATTGATTGATTGGGTCTCCTTGCGAGCTTGAAAGGACAGCTATTGACAGCAAAATCAGATATTATCATTATTATACTGTTTAATAACACTAATAATGATGTCATTATTATACATATAATATAATAATAATAATAATATTTTATATATAATATAAAACTAACCCTAAGAGCTAAGGGTGGTTGTTGCGTTGATATGGCAAGATTTGTGGGAATTAACTGGAGAAGGCCTCCTGGAAGACGTGGGATCTTCTAGACTGTGAGCCCACTGTTGGGTAGGGACCGTCTCTATATCATCATCAATCATATTTATTGAGCGCTTACTGTGTGCGGAGCACTGTACTAAGCGCTTGGGAAGTACAAATTGGCAACATATAGAGACGGTCCCTAGCCAACAGTGGGCTCACAGTCTAAAAATATGTTGCCAACTTGTACTTCCCAAGCGCTTAGTACAGTGCTCTGCACACAGTAATCGCTCAATAAATACGACTGACTGAATGAATGATAGTAATGATATTAAGCAGTTACTTTGTGCCAGAAACGTGCTAAATGTTGGGGTAAATACCAGATAATCAAGTCAGACACAGTCCCTGTACCACACGGGGCTCCCTGCCTAAGCTGTAGAGAAATGTGCCATTTTGCAGAGGAAGTCGAAGTTTTCCGGGAGGCCCCGTAGCCTCACAGCAGTTGTGTTCCCAGCCCAATCCACGGGAACGTGGTCACAGAGCGCAGTGGCAGAAAACGAGGCAGAGGGAGGGAAAGAATATAGACTATAAAATAGGAGGCAAGGCAGATGAATACCAGACTGGCCAATACAAAACTAAATGATTGCCTTTCCTATAGTTTGAGGGGAAGGGAGTCCACCCAACTAGTTTCCCTTCCCTTCCCAGCCCAAGCGTTTGGACTCTGCTCCTCAGGCCTGGGCCCGACACGGTCCACTCGGAGGTCTCAGATGAGGCCCCAGATCCCGCGTCTCTCGGTTGGAACCTGCCCAGGCTCGAAAAGAAGGCTGCCAGTTTCTTGCCCTTGTTCCCTTCATTCCCTGCGGTCCTGATGCCAGTCATTTCCTGCTGTGGCAAAGAGGCCTGGGAATTTATGTATATTAATGCATGTCACCTCCTCTAGACTGTGAGCTCATTTTTTTTTTGAGGGCATTTATTAAGCACTTACTATGTGCAAAGCGCTGCAGCACTGTTCTCGTTGTGGGCAGGGAGTGTCTGTTGCTTTATTGTACTCTTCTAAGCACTTAGTACAGTGATTTGCACACAGTAAGTGCTCAATAAATATGATTTATTTTATTTACTAGAACGGGGAGACGGACAACAAAATAAAACATATTAACAAAATAAAATAAATAGAATAAATATGTACAAGTAAAATAAATAAAGTAATAAATACGTATAAACATATATGCATATATACAGGTACTATCCATTAGGTTGGCATAGATACATATTAAATACAATCCCTATCAAGACACTGAAATAAATTATGTACATAAGCACTGTGAGCCGGAAGGCGGGGTGGATAAATGGTGTGAAAATGATAATAATGGTATTTGTTAAGTGCTTACTATGTACAAAGCACTGTTCTAAGCGCCGGGATAGATACAAGGTGATCCGGTTGTCCCATGTGGGGCTCACAGTCTTAGTCCCCATTTTACAGATGAGGTAACTGAGGCCCAGAGAAGTGAAGCGATTTGCCCAAAGTCACCCAGCTGACAAGTGGTGGAGTCGGGATTCGAACCCATGACCTCTGACTCTAAAGCCCGCACTCTTTCTGCTAAGCCATGCTGCCAGTGCAAGGGTGATGTGGAAGGAAGAGGGAGTAGGGGAAATGAGCGCTGGTTGGGAAAGGCTTCATAGAGGAGATTTGCTTTTAATAAAGCTCTTAAGGTCGGGGAGAGTGATCATCTGTTGGATATGAAGTGGGAGGGAATTCTAGGCCAGAAGCAGGACGTGAGCGAGGGTGAGATTTGCGAGACAGGGAGGATAGTAGGGCTGTCTACAGTGATGGGAAAGTCAGAGGGAGGACAGGGTCCTTCCATCTCTTCCTTTCCCCTTGGCTTCTACCTTTCTCTTCTTCCCTTCCCCTTCCTTTTCTCTTCCTTTCTCTGCGCTTAGTAAGCGCTTAACAAATACCAAAATTAATATTATTATTATCACAGGGACTGTGTCCAACTTGATTTGCTTGTATTCTGGCCCATAATAAGCACTTAATAAATACCATTATTATTATTATTGTTATTATTAACAAATGCCACAATTGTTATTATTACTGTCTGCTGTGTGACCCTGGGCAAGTCGCTTCACTTCTCTGGGCTTCAGTTCCCTCATCTGTAAAATGGGGATTAAGAGTATGAGCCCCGTGGGGGACAGGGACTGTGTCCAATCTGACAGCTTTTTATCTACTCCAGCTCTTAGAACAGTATTTGGCGCAGAGTAAGTGCTTAAAACGTGCCCTAATTATTATTACCATAATTATCACTGTGAGCAGCCCTTGGTCCCCCTGAATTTCTCTTTTAATAATAATAACTAATTAGGGTATTTGTTACACACTTAGCGCTTAGTGCACATAGTAAGCGCTTAACAAATGTCGTCATTATTCCCCCTTCTAGAGCCCGTTGTTGGGTAGGGACCGTCTCTATATGTTGCCGACTTGTACTTCCCAAGTGCTTAGTACAGTGCTGTGCACACAGTAAGCGCTCAATAAATATGATTGAATGAATGAATGTGTCTACATCAATCAAAGGTGGCCTTCACATACAGAAGTCAGGCCCGTATAGAAGGACCAGAGGAAGTTTTCCCAACTCCCTACCATTCCCTTCCCAGGGCCCAAATGCAAAAGGAATTATTGCCTGAGTTGGGGACTACAGGCGGGGGAGGGTGGAAGCCCAGAATTCCCACGGAATTCCCGGGTCCCTGCGGGGAGTTTGCGAACCGTGGCCATCCCATGCTCTTTCTGGACACCACGGAATAAAGTCCAATCGACTGAGGCTGTTGCACAGTTCATTATATTCACCAGGTTTCTCTCCACGTCTGTCCCACCCGTTGTGTTCTGTGAGTCATCTGCAGGCCAGGGACTGTTCCTGAATTTCATTCCTTCAGTCGTATTTATTGAGCGCTTACTGCGTGCAGGGCACTGTACGAATTGGTGTCCCCATTCATCCTCCCAGCCTTCAGCGCAGGATAAGCCCCAAATCACGTTATCAATCAATCAGTGGTATTTATCGAGTGCTTCCTGGGTGCAGAACACCATTTTAAGCGCTTGGGAAAGTACAATACCATAGATTTGGTAGACGTGTTCTCTGCCCATAAGGATTTTATGGTCTACAGGAGAAGACAGACATTAAAAGAAATTACAGAAAGGGGAAGTAATAATAAGAATGATGATGGCATTTATTAAGCGCTTACTATGTGTAAAGCACTGTTCTAAGTGCTGGGGAGGTTACAAGGAGATCAGGTTGTCCCACGGGGGGCTCACAGTCTTCATCCCCATTTTCCAGATGAGGGAACTGAGGCCCAGAGAAGTGAAGTGACTTGCCCAAAGTCACTTTGGCAGAGGCGGGATTTGAACCCCTGATCCCTGACTCCAAAGCCTGTGCACTTTCCACTGAGCCACGCTGCTTCGCTTGAAGAAGTGGGATGTAATGCTATGTGCATAAGTGCTGAGGGGCTGTGATGACTATCACAGGCCCAGAGTAGATAGAGAAGAGGCGTGGCTCAGTGGAAAGAGCACGGGCTGTGGAGCCAGAGGCCATGGGTTCAAATCTCAGCTCTGCCAATTGTCAGCTGTGTGACTCTGGGCAAGTCACTTCACTTCTCTGGTCCTCAGTTCCCTCATCTGGAAAATGGGGATTAAGACTGTGAGCCCCCCGGGGGACAACCTGATCACCTTGTAACCTCCCCAGCGTTTAGAACAGTGCTTTGCACATAGTAAGCGCTTAATAAATGCTATTATTATTATCAAAGTGCTTAAGTTTGTAGGCAACACACAGGTTGAGTAGATTGAAACTCCGGCCTGGAGGGGGGATTGTTTATTTCTATTTATTCTGACGACTTGACACCTGTCCCCATGTTTTGTTTTGTTGTCTGTCTCCCCCTTCTAGACTGTGAGCCCGTTGTTGGGTAGGGACCGGCCCTAGATGTTGCCAACTTGTCCTTCCCAAGCACTTAGTACAGTGCTCTGCACACAGTAAGTGCTCAATAAATGATTCAATGAATGAATGCATGCCTACCGCCTAAGAGCCAGAGCAGTCATTGTCCCCATGGGTGTAAGGCTAATGAATGACTCTAGTTTTTCGACTGGATCAGCAGTGAGAGCTAGGCCACCCTATCCCAGATCCAGGTGGGAGCCAAAAATGGAGCCAAGGAGGCCCTTGCACTCGTCTGATTTTTTTAATGGATTTGTTAAACGCTTACTATGCGACAGGCACTCGTCTGATTTTTATAATGGATTTGTTAAACACTTCCTATGTGACAGGGCCTCGTCTGATTTTTTAAATGGATTTGTTAAATGCTTACTATGTGACAGGCCACTCTTTTGATTTTTTTAATGGATTTGTTAAACGCTTACTGTGTGACAGGCACTCGTCTGATTTTTTAAATGGATTTGTTAAATGCTTGCTATGTGACGCACTCGTCTGATTTTTTTAATGGATTTTTTAAACGCTTCCTACATGACAAGCAGTCATCTGATTTTTTTTAATGGATTTGTTAAACGCTTACTATGTGACAGGCATTCGTCTGATTTTTATAATGGATTTGTTAAACGCTGCCTATGTGACAGGCCCTCATCTGATTTTTTTAATGGATTTGTTAAACGCTTGCTATGTGACAGGCACTCGTCTGATTTTTTAATGGATTTTTAAAATGCTTCCTATGTGATAGGCACTCGTCTGATTTTTTAAATAGATTTGTTATACGCTTCCTATGTGACAGGCACTCGTCTGATTTTTTTAATAGATTTGTTATACGCTTCCTATGTGACAGGCACTCGTCTGATTTTTTTAATGGATTTGTTAAACGCTTGCTATGTGACAGGCACTCGTCTGATTTTTTTAATGGATTTGTTAAACGCTTACTATGTGACAGGCACTCGTCTGATTTTTTTAATGGATTTGTTAAATGCTTTCTACGTGTCAGGCACTCGTCTGATTTTTTTAATGGATTTGTTAAATGCTTACTATGCGACAGGCCCTCGTCTGATTTTTTTAATGGATCTGTTAAACGCTTACTATGTGACAGGCCACTCTTTTGATTTTTTTAATGGATTTGTTAAACGCTTACTATGTGACAGGCACTCGTCTGATTTTTTAATGGATTTGTTAAATGCTTGCTATGTGACAGGCACTCGTCTGATTTTTTAATGGATTTTTAAAATGCTTCCTATGTGACAGGCACTCGTCTGATTTTTTTAATAGATTTGTTATATGCTTCCTATGTGACAGGCACTCGTCTGATTTTTTTAATGGATTTGTTAAACGCTTCCTATGTGACAGGCACTCGTCTGATTTTTTAAATGGATTTGTTAAATGCTTACTATGCGACAGGCCCTCGTCTGATTTTTTTAATGGATCTGTTAAACGCTTACTATGTGACAGGCACTCATCTGATTTTTTTAATGGATTTGTTAAATGCTTGCTATGTGACAGGCACTCGACTAATTTTATTAATGGATTTGTTAAATGCTTACTATGTGACAGGCACTCGTCTGATTTTTATAATGGATTTGTTAAACGCTTCCTATGTGACAGGTCCTCGTCTGTTTTTTTTTAATGGATTTGTTAAATGCTTACTATGCGACAGGCACTCGTCTGATTTTTTTAATGGATTTGTTAAACGCTTACTATGTGACAGGCACTCATCTGATTTTTTAAATGGATTTGTTAAACACTTACTATGTGACAGGCCACTCTTTTGATTTTTTTAATGGATTTGTTAAATGCTTACTATGTGACAGGCACTCGTCTGATTTTTTTAATGGATTTGTTAAAGGCTTACTATGTGACAGGCACTGTACTAAGGGCTGCAGTAGATACAAGATAATCTGGTTGAACAGAGTCCCCGTCCCACATAGGGCTCACAATCTTAATAATAATAATAATGGCATTTATTAAGCACGTACGATGTGCAAAGCACTGTTCTAAGCACTGGGGAGGTTACAAGGTGATCAGGTTGTCCCCCGGGGGGCTCACGGTCTTCACCCCCATTTTATAGATGAGGTAACTGAGGCCCAGATAATTCATTCATTCATTCAATCGTATTTATTGAGCGCTTACTGTGTGCAGAGCACTGTACTAAGCGCTTGGGAAGTACAAGTTGGCAACCTATAGAGATGGTCCCTACCCAACAATGGACTCACAGTCTAGAAGGGGGAGACAGACAAAGCAAAACAAAACAAAACAAGTGGACAGGTGTCAAGACGTGAGAACAAATAGAATTAAAGCTAAATGCACATCATTAGCAAAATAAATAGGACAGTAAATGTGTACAAGTAAAATAAATAGAGTAATAAATCTGTACAAACATATATACAGGTGCTGTGGGGAGGGGAAGGAGGTAGGGCAGGGGGATGGGGAGGAGGAGAGGAAAAAGGGGGCTCAGTCTGGGAAGGCCTCTTGGAGGAGGTGAGAAGTGAAGTGACCTGCCCAAAGTCACCCAGCTAAGTGGCGGAGCCAGGATTCGAACCCATGACCTCTAACTCCACAGCCCGTGCTCATTCCACTGAGCCACACTGCTTCTCTAATCTTCACTTTACAGATGAGGTAACTGAGGCACAGAGAAGTTAAATACTACTACTAATAATAATGATGGCATTTATTAAGTGCTTACTATGTGTAAAGCACCGTTCTAAGCCCTGGGAGTCTCCTCTAACAAAGCCCAGATCCACCTCTACGAATCCCCCCCATTTTAATAATAATAATAATATTTGTTAAGCGCTTACTATGTGCCATGCACTGGTCTAAGCGCTGGGGTAGATACAAGGCCATCAGGTTTGTTTTGTTCTCTGTCTCCCCCTTCTAGACTGTGAGCCCGCTGTTGGGTAGGGACAGTCTCTATATGTTGCCAACTTGGACTTCCAAAACGCTTAGTACAGTGCTCTGCACGCAGTAAGCGCTCAATAAATACGATTGACTCAATGAACGAATGAATGAATCCCCATTTTACAGATGAGGTAACAGTCACAGAGAAGTTAAATAATAATAATGATGGCATTTATTAAGCGCTTACTATGTGCAAAGCACTGTTCTAAGCACTGGGAGTCATACAGCAGACAAGTGGCAGAGCTGGGATGAGAACCCAGTTCATTCATTCATTCAGTCGTATTTATTGAGCGCTTACTGTGTGCAGAGCACTGGACTAAGCGCTTGGGAAGTCCAAGTCGGCCACATATCGAGACGGTCCCTATCCAACAGCGGGCTCCCAGTCTAGAAGGGGGAGACGGACAACAAAACAGAACATGTTAACAAAATAAAATAAATAGAATGGGTTCATTCATTCATTCAATCGTATTTACTGAGCGCTTACTGTGTGCAGAGCACTGTACTAAGCGCTTGGGAAGGACAAGTTGGCAACATATAGAGACGGTCCCAACCCAACAGTGGGCTCACAGTCTAGAAGGGGGAGAAAGACCACAGAACAAACCATATTAATAAAATAAAATAAATATAATAAATATGCACAAATAAAATAGAGTAATAAATCTGTACAAACATATATACAGGTGTTGTGGGGAGGGGAAGGAGGTAAGGCGAGGGGGAGGGAGGGGGGAGAGGGAGGAGGGGGCTCAGTCTGAGAAGGTCCCAACCCAACAGTGGGCTCACAGTCTAGAAGGGGGGAGACAGAGAACAAAACCAAACATATTAACAAAATAAAATAAATAGAATAAATATGTACGAATAAAATAAATAAATAGAGTAATAAATACCTACATATATACATATATACAGGTGCTGGCTCAATCTGGGAAGGTCCCAACCCAACAGCGGGCTCACAGTCTAGAAGGGGGAGACAGAGAAAAAAACGAAACCTATTAGCAAAATAAAATAAATAGAATAAATATGTACTAAAATAGAGTAATAAATCAGTACAAACATATATACAGGTGCTGTGGGGAGGGGGAGGAGGGGGAGACGGAGGAGGGGGGCTCAATCTGGGAAGGCCTCCTCAGTCTGGGAAGGCCTCCTCATCATCCCCTTGTCTTTTCCCCGGCGCTTAGAACAGTGCTTCGCACATAGTAAGCGCCTACCCAACACAGGCTGCTTCTCTGATTTTTTTCTGGGCTCTCTGGAGATTCTTCCCGGCAGGGAGGAGTGTATCAGCAAGCAGTCGGAGCAACTGTGTCGCCTGCCTCGATGGCGGGATCATCATGATCAATCGTATTTATTGAGCGCTTACTATGTGCAGAGCTCTGTACTAAGCGCTTGGGAAGTACAAATTGGCAACATATATCCCTGAAGGTACTTCGACTGGTGTCCAGCTAGATCATCTGAAAGAGATCAATCAATCAATCAACCGTATTTAGATGAAAGAGATGCTCAGGAAGCGACACCAGGTGATACAGAGGCATATTGAGCGCCCAAGGCATAGGCAAGGGTGATTCATCATCATCATCATCAATCGTATTTATTGAGCGCTTACTATGCGCAGAGCACTGTACTAAGCGCTTGGGAAGTACAACTTGGCAACATATAGAGACAGTCCCTACCCAACATTGGGCTCACAGTCTGAAAGACTGAAATTCACAGACATAATCACTCTCCCACACACTCAGCAAATATATTATTTATCTATATAATGATAATAATGTCTACAATGATAAAAATGGGATGGGTTGAGCACTGTCTACGTGCCAAGTGCTAAGGTAGATAGAGAAGCAGCGTGGCTCAGTGGAAAGGGCCCAGGCTTTGGAGTCAGAGGTCATGGGTTCAAATCCTGCCTCCGCCACTTGGCTGTGTGACTTCGGGCAAGCCGCTTAACTTCTCTGGGCCTCGGTGACCTCATCTGGAAAATGGGGATGAAGACTGTGAGCCCCCCGTGGGACAACCTGATCACCTTGTAACCTCCCCAGCGCTTAGAACGGTGCTTTGCACATAGTAAGCACTGAATAAATGCCATCATCATTATTATTATTATTACCAGTGCTTAGAACAGTGTTTTGCACATTGTAAGTGCTTAATAAATGCCATCATCATTATTATTATTATTACCCAGCACTTAGAACAGTGCTTTGCCCATAGTAAGCGTTTAATAAATGCCATTATTATTATTATTATTATTATTATTACCAGCGCTTAGAACAGTGCTTTGCACATAGTAAGCGCTTAATAAATGCCATCGTCATTATTATTATTATTACCAGCGCTTAGAACAGTGCTTTGCACATAATAAGCGCTTAATAAATACCATCATTATTATTATTATTACCAGCGCTTAGAACAGTGCTTTGCACATAGTAAGCACTTAATAAATGCCATCATCATTATTATTACTATTACCAGCACTTAGAACAGTGCTTTGTACATAGTAAGCGCTTAATAAATGCCATCATCATTATTATTATTATTACCCAGCGCTTAAAACAGTGCTTCGCACATAGTAAGTGCTTAGTAAATGCCATCATCATTATTATTATTATTGCCAGCACTTAGAACAGTGCTTTGCACATAGTAAGCGCTTAATAAATGCCATCATCATTATTATTATTATTGTTACCCAGCGCTTAGAACAGTGCTTTGCACATAATAAGCGCTTAATAAATGCCATCATCATCATTATCATTATTACCAGCACTTAGAACAGTGCTTTGCACATAGTAAGCGCTTAATAAATGCCATCATCATTATTATTATTATTACCAGTGCTTAGAACAGTGCTTTGCACATAAGTGCTTAATAAATGCCATCATCATCATTATTATTATTATTACCAGTGCTTAGAACAGTGCTTTGCACATAGTAAGTGCTTAATAAATGCCATCGTCATTATTATTATTATTACCCAGTGCTTAGAACAGTGCTTTGCACATGGTAAGCACTTAATAAATGCAGTCATCATTATTATTATTAGTACGAGTGCTTAGAACAGTGTTTTGCACATAGTAAGTGCTTAATAAATGCCATTGTCATCATTATTATTATTATTATTACCAGTGCTTAGAACAGTGCTTTACACATAATAAGCGCTTAATAAATGCCATCATCATCATCATTATTATTACCCAGCACTTAGAACAGCGCTTTGCACATAATAAGTGCTTAATAAATGCCATCATCATCATTATTATTATTACCAGCGCTTAGAACAGTGCTTTACACATAGTAAGCGCTTAATAAATGCCATCATCATTATTATTATTACCCAGCGCTTAGAACAGTGCTTTGCACATAGTAAGCGCTTAATAAATGCCATCATCATCATTATTATTATTACCAGCACTTGGAACAGTGCTTTACACATAGTAAGCACTTAATAAATGCCATCATCATTATTATTATTACCCAGGGCTTAGAACAGTGCTTTGCACATAGCAAGCGCTTAATAAATGCCATCATCATCATTATTATTATTACCAGCGCTTAGAACAGTGCTTTGCACATAGTAAGCGCTTAATAAATGCCACCGTCATTATTATTATTATTACCCAGTGCTTAGAACAGTGCTTTGCACATAGTAAGCGCTTAACAAATATCATTATTATACAAGATACTTCTTAATTTCACACACTTTTCTCCTCCAACGCCAACCTAGTCACTCCACTTCCTTCTCGTCTATTTGACCCCTCAGCTATGTTCTTCCCCTGGTCTGGAACGCCCTCCCTCTTCATATCCGACAGACCATCACTCTCCCCAACTTAAAAGCCTTAGTAATAATAATAATAATAACAATAATAATAATAATAGCATTTATTAAGCACTTACTATGTGCAAAGCACCGTTCTAAGCGCTGGGGAGGTTACAAGGTGATCAGGTGGTCCCACGGGGGGCTCCCAGTCTTCATCCCCATTTTCCAGAGGAGGTCACTGATGCCCAGAGAAGTGAAGTGACTTGCCCAAAGTCACCCAGCTGACAAGTGGCAGCGTCAGGATTTGAACCCACAACCTCTGACTCCAAAGCCCGGGCTCTTTCCACTGAGCCACGCTGCTCCCCCAAGGAGCCTTTCCCGACTCTGCGGCCAAGCCTGCGACCTGGTAGGGACCATCTCTGCATGTTGCCGACTTGTACTTCCCAAGCGCTCAGTACAGTGCTCTGCACACAGTAAGCGCTTAATAAATACAATTGAATGAATGAATGAATGGATTTTCCCTTTCCTCTTCCTTCTGTGCTGCCTTGGGACTTGGGTTTGCACCCTTTATTCATTCAATCGTATTTATTGGGTGCTTACTGTGTGCAGAGCACTGTACTAAGCGCTTGGGAAGTCCAAGTTGGCAACATCTAGAGACGGTCCCTACCCAACGACGGGCTCCCAGTCTAGAAGGGGGAGACGGACAACAAAACAAAACACGTGAACAGGTGTCAAGTCATTCACCTCCATTCACCTTCCTTCACCTCTCCATCCGTCCCACAGCACTTATTTATTTATTTATACCAATGTCTGTCTCTCCCTCTAAACTGTAAGCGTGTCGTGGGCAGATCTGTTATAGCATACTCTTCCCAGTGCTTAGTACAGTGCTCTGCACGCAGTAAGCACTCAATAAATGCAATTGATTGATTGATGGATGGATGGATTGAATCCCCATTTCACAGGTGAAGAAACCGAGGCATTGAGAAGCTAAGTGCCTTGCCTAAGGACATAAAGAAGGCAAGCCAATTGTCAGCTGTGTGACTTTGGGGCAAGCCACTTCACTTCTCTGGGCCTCAGTTCCCTCATCTGGAAAATGGGGATGAAGACTGTGAGCCCTAAGGACATACAGAAGGCAAGCCAATTATCAATCAATCAATCAATCAGTCGTATTTATTGAGTGCTTACTGTGTACGGAGCACTGTACTAAGCGCTTGGGAAGTACAAGTTGGCAACATATAGAGACAGTCCCTACCCAACAGTGGGGCAAGTCACTTCACTTCTCTGGGCCTCAGTTCCCTCATCTGAAAAATGGGGATGAAGACCGTGAGCCCCCCCGTGGGACAAACTGATCACCTTGTATTACCCCCCAGCACTTAGAACAGTGCTTTGCACATAGTAAGCGCTTAATAAATGCCATCATCATCATCATCAAGTGGCAGAGTCAGGATTAGAAACTGGGACCCTTCTTCCACACTTCTTCCCCATCTTTCAGATAAGGAAACTGAGGCACAGAGAAGCTAAAGTGATTTTCCTAAATCCAGGCAGTAGACAAGTGGCAGACCTGGCTATAGTCTCCAACTTCCAGTCTTGTTCTCTTTCCACTAGGCCACGGCTGCGTCTCAAGGTATAATAATAATGATGATGGCATTTATCAAGCTCTTACTGTGTGCAAAGCACTGTTCTAAGCGCTGGGGAGGTTACAAGGTAATCAGGTTGTCCCATGGGGGGCTCGCAGTCTTAATCCCCATTTTGCAGCTGAGGGAACTGAATGGATTCGGGGTCTCTGTGTTGTCTGTATATATGCATATATGTTTGTACATATTTATTACTCTATTTATTTTAGAGGGAAGCAGCGTGGCTCAGTGGAAAGAGCCCGGGCTTTGGAGTCAGAGGTCATGGGTTCAAATCCCGGCTCCTCCACTTGTCAGCTGGGTGACTTTGGGCGAGTCACTTCACTTCTCTGGGCCTCAGTTCCCTCATCTGTAAAATGGGGATGAAGACTGTGAGCCCCACGTGGGAAAACCTGATCACTTTGTAAACTCCCCAGTGCTTTGCACATAGTAAGCACTTAATAAATGCCGTTATTATTATTATTATTTACATGTACATATTTATTCTATTTTATTTTGTTAATGTACTTTGTTGTCTGTCTCCCCCTTCTAGACTGTGAGCCCGCTGTTGGGTAGGGACCGTCTCTAGATGTTGCCCACTTGTCCTTCCCCAGCGATTAGTCCAGTGCTCTGCGCACAACAAGCGCTCAATAAATACAATTGAATGAATGAATGAATGTGACTTGCCCAAAGTCACCCAGCTGATAATTGGTGGAGCTGGGATTTGAAACCATGACCTCTGACCCCAAAGCCCGAGCTCTTTCCACTGAGCCACGCTGCTTCTCTACTTTCCGAAGCCAAGGTCCTTGTCGAAGTAGAAAATCAGGATCTGGGGAAGCCAAGAAGAATCCAGTGGCTGCTGTCGTTGGCCGGAGTTTCTGCTCCATCCTCCCAATCCGCATCCTGCCTCCTCAAATCCGACACACAATTACCCCCCCCCAGGTTCAAGGCCTTCCTGAAGGCCCGTCTCTTCCGAGGAGCCTTCCCAAGCTAAGCCCCACCTTTCCTCATCTCCCACTCCCTTCTGCGTCGCCCTGACTCGCTCCCTTAGCTCTTCCCATCTCCCGGCCCCGCAGCACTTTCGGACAGATCTGTAATTTTATTTATCTGCGATCGCGTTTGTCTCCCTCTCACTAGACTCGCTGTGGGCAGGGAATGTGTCTGTTGTTGTATTGTACTCTCCCAAGCGCTTAGTACAGTGCAGCGGGGCTCAGTAGAGAAGCAGCGTGGCTCAGTGGAAAGAGCCTGGGCTTAGAACAGTGCCTAGAACAGCGCTCAGAACAGTGCTCAGTGCTTAGAACAGTGCTCAGCGCTTAAAACAGTGCTTTGCACGTAGTAAGCGCTTAATAAATGCCATCATTATGATTATTATTTGGAGTCAGAGGTCATGGGTTCAAATTCCGGCTCCGCTTCACTTCTCTGGGCCTCAGTTCCCTCATCTGTAAAATATCTGTGCATATAGCTTTAATTCTATTTGTTCTGACGACTTTGATACCTGTCTGCATGTTTTGTTTTGTTGTCTGTCTCCCCCTTCTAGACTGAGCCCGTTCTTGGGTAGGAACCATCTTTGTATGTTGCCAACTTGTACTTCCCAAGCGCTTAGTACAGTGCTCTGCACACAGTAGGCACTCAATAAATACTATTGAATGAATGAATGAATAAAATGGGGATTAATAATAATAATAATAATAATGGCATTTATTAAGAGCTTACTATGTGCAAAGCACTGTTCAGACTCTGAGCCCCACGTGGGACAACCTGATCACCTTGTAACCTCCTCAGCGCTTAGAACAGGGCTTTACACACAGTAAGCGCTTAATAAATGTCATTATTCAAGCTCTTAGTACAGTGCTCTGCACATAAAGCACTGAATGAATGCTCCACACACAGAAAGCACTCAATAAATACGACTGACTGAACGAATGAGCCACGGGGGTGGGAATACCAGGCCGGCAGCCGTGGCTTCGGCTGCGGCAGAAACTGCAACTTCTCACAGCTTCTCCCGCTGAGGTCGTTTAGCTCCTTGTCAGGCTCCTGGAGCGTCACAGCTGAAGGCGAGGCTTTTGGGAGTCACCGACGTTGGTTATGTGTCCATTCCCATGGTGGTAGGAATAAAGGTGGAGGTGATGGGAGACCTGATTATGACCACCATTACCCTACTCAGCGTCATTGCAGTCACAGCCCCCCGTGCAGCCAAGAATGCCATCCAAAACCGCTACCTCGTTAGTACAATCTCTCATCCTATCCCGACCGGATTACTGCATCAGCCTCCTTTCCGATCTCCCAACCTCCTGTCTCTCCCCACTTCAGTCTATGCTTCACTCTGCTGCCCGGATTATTTTTTCTACAGAAACACTCAGGGCCTGCCACTCCTCTCCTCAAAAATCTCCAGATGTCGCCTATCAACCATCGAATCAAGCAGAAACTCCTTACCAATGGCTTCAAAGCTCTCCATCCCCTCGCCCCCTCCTACCTCACCTCCCTTCTCTCCTTCTCCAGCCCAGCCCACACCCTCCGCTCCTCTGCCGCTATCCTCCTCACTGTACCTCGTTCTCGCCCGTCCCACCGTCGACCTCCGGCCCATGTCCTACCTCTGGCCTGGAATGCCCTCCCTCCGCACATCTTCCAAATTACCACACTTCCCCCTTTCAAAGCCCTACTGAAAATTCACCTCCTCCAGTAGACCTTCCCAGACTGAGCCCCCCTTTTCCTCTGCTCCTCCTTCCCTCACCCCCTTGGGCCTTCTCCCTCCCTCTGCTCTCCCCCTCTCCCCACCCCACAGCATTTGTGTATACAGGTACATATTTATTATTTTATTATTCCATTTATTTTATTAATGATGTGCATACATCTATAATTCTATTTACATTGACGCTATTGATGCCTGTCTACTTATTTTGGTTTGTTGTCTGTCTCCCCGCTTCTGGACTGTGAGCCCGTTGTTGGGTAGGGATTGTCTCTATTTGTTGCCAAATTGTACTTTCCAAGCGCTTAGTAAAATGCTCTGCACACAGTAAGCGCTCAATTAATACGATTGAATGAATGAATGAAGGAAGGAATGACAGTCTAATTTTATGGAGATAATGTTAGACCTTCATGCCTCAGCTCTGCCCCCTGAAATCTCCCAGCCTGCAGCAAACTTTCCTGAATGCCACTGGCGGGAACAAAGCACCATTTCAGAGAAGCAGCGTGGCTCAATGGAAAGAGCCTGGGCTTTGGAGTCAGAGGTCATGGGTTCAAATTCCGGCTCTGCCGATTGTCAGCTGCGTGACTTTGGGCAAGCCACAACTTCTCTGGGCCTCAGTTACCTCATCTGTAAAATGGGGATTAAGACTGTGAGCCCCACGTGGGTCAACCTGATCACCTTGTATCCCCCGTTACTTAGAACAGTGCTTTGCACATAGTAAGCGCTTAACAAATACCATCATCATTATTATTATTTCAGAAGACAATCCTGCATGTTTAATCTCGGTTTGAGTTTTTTGTTTGTTTTTTTTTTCTTCAGCTGGCCAGCTTCTAACCCTCATTCCTGAAAATGCAACAGCCGGTGGTGATTGTGACTCAGCCGCAGTTCGGGGCTGCTGGAGGTCCCAGGATGGGCTGGCAAACGGACCTTTTTGATTGCTGCAGTGACTGTAGTGTCTGTACGTAACCAGGGAACCACGTAGTGTCGAATCAGACGTAGCTTGATGGGAGGATCAGTGGGGCTGGATGCTATTATAGAGCCATTCATTCATTCATTCAATCGTATTTATTGAGCGTTTATTGTGTGCAGAGCACTGGACTAAGCGCTTGGGAAGGGTCATGGGTTCAAGTCCAGGCTCCACCAATTGTCAGCTGTGTGACTTTGGGCAAGTCACTTAACTTCTCTGGGCCTCAGTGACCTCAACTGTAAAATGATGATGAAGACTGCGAGCCCCACGTGGGACAACCTGATCACCTTGTATCCCCCAGTGCTTAAAACAGTGCTTTGCACGTAGTAAGCACTCAACAAACACCATTATTATTATTATTATTACAAGTTGGCAACATATAGAGACGGTCCCTACCCACCAACGGGCTCACAGTCTAGAAGGGGGAGACGGACAACAAAACAAAACATGTGGACGGGTGTCAAGCCGTCAGAACAAACAGAATTCAAGCTAAATGCACATCATTAACAAAATAAATAGAGTGAATATGTACAAATAGAGTAATCAATCTGTACAAACATACAGGTGCTGTGGGGAGGGGAAGGAGGTAGGATGGGGAGGAGGAGAGGAAAAAGGGGGCTCAGTCAGGGCCATCAACGGCAGACCCTGATTCCCTCCATAACTCCGACGAGCCGTGCCACCATCTTACAGCAGAGGTGGTGAGGGTGGCCGTGGTGGCTACCAACACTAACTACAGGCTCGTTCTGATTCCTGTCGCCCCCCGGGACAGTCCTCCCAGCAGCCAAGACCCTAGCTGAGTGCTAAGCAGCACCTCGTGTAGACTGAGGCTGGGGAATGGGACATGACACGACTTCCTTCCTCTAGGAGGGCCTGGGATCCTTGGCCAGTTTGGGCTCAATCCCCAGTCTTCCTTCCCCACTCCAGTGTTCTTGAATCCTGGTCAGAGGAGGAGGGAATCAATCACATAGTAAGTGCTTAATAAATGCCATTATTATAATATATATATTTTTATATATAATATAATAATATATACATATGTAATATAAAATTAACCCTAAGAGCTAAGGGAGGTTGTTGCGTTGACATGGCAAGAGTTGTGGGAATTAATTGGAGAAGGCCTCCTGGAAGACGTGGGATCTTCTAGACGGTGAGCCCGCTGTCAGGTAGGGACCGTCTCTATATGTTGCCAACTTGGACTTCCCAAGCGCTTAGTACAGTGCTCTGCACACAGTAAGCGCTCAATAAATATGATTGAATGAATCAATCAATCAATCAATAAGGCAAGCAAGCGGTGGTATTTCTCGAGTGATTACTGTAGGCAGAGCACTATACTAAGCTCTTGGGAGAGTACAATATAACAGAGTTGGTAGACACAAGGAGTTTACAGTCTTCACAGGGAGACAGATCGGAAAATATATTAGGGAAAGGGGAAAGAGTAGAGTAGAGGAATACACCTAATGCCCAAAACTTCCCCTTCGGCCCATCTGAGAACAGCCTTACCTTGGAAAATAAGTTTTGAGGAGTGACAAAGCAGGTAGTAATAATAATAATAATTATGGCATTTATTAAGTGCCTACTACGTGTTCTACCAGATTGCAGAGGAGGTTAGGAAGATTAGCAGGAGAGGATTGAATTGTGGAGAGAAAAAAGAGAGCAAACAGCACAGACAAAGAAGCTGATAATTGGCCTCCAGGCTCTCCCTCTTCCATATCTGCTCAATTCACCAGCCACTCTCCAGTTTGCACTGCTCCTTCCTCCCAAACTCATCTTCTCTCTGGGTCTTGTTGACTCCCCAACTTCTGACTCCTGCCTTCCTCCTGTACAAAATTCCCTCTGTTTTCAAATCTGCCAGAACTCAGTCCTCCCGGAAACCCATCCTGGCTTGGAAGCACGCCCCAATTAAGCCCCAGGTCCTGTCAACCCAAAACCACCATTAGCGCTTTGGTTGATTTCTGCTTATTTCATTTATCTAAATATAAAAGTAACGGTAGTTATTGCAATGCCCTGTCTTTGGGAAAGTACAAGAGATACACAAGAGACAGGTTCCTTGCCCATGTGGTGGGGAAGCAGTGTGGCTCAGTGGAAAGAGCCCGGGCTTTGGAGTCAGAGGTCAGGGGTTCAAATCCCGGCTGTGCCAACAGTCAGCTGTGTGACTTTGGGCAAGTCACTTCACTTCTCTGTGCCTCGGTTACCTCATCTGTAAAATGGGGATTAAGACTGTGAGCCTCCTGTGGGACAACCTGATCACCTTGTAACCTCACCAGCGCTTAGAACAGTGCTTTGCACCTAGTAAGCGCTTATTAAATGCCATTATTATTATTATTATTAATGAGGAAGACAGACATAGAGATTTTACAAATCAATCACTAAGAATAAAAAGGAGACTGTAATGATAATAATAATTTTGGTACTTGTTGAGCACCTACTATGTGCCAGGCATTGTACTAAGCGCCGGGGTGGACACAAGCAAATTGGATTGGGCTCAGTCCCTGTCCTATGTGGGGCTCACAGTCTCAATCCTCATTTTACGGTCTTTTAGACTGTGAGCCCGTTATTGGGTAGGGACCGTCTCTATATGTTGCCGACTTGTACTTCCCAAGCGCTTAGTACAGTGCTCTGCACACAGTAAGCGCTCAATAAATACAGTTGAATGAATGAATGCTCTGCACACAGTAAGCGCTCAATAAATACGATTGAATGAGTGAATTTTACAGATGAGGTCACTGAGGCACAGAAAAGCAAAGTGGCTTGCCCAAGTTCACACAGCAGACAAGTGGGAGAGGCGGGTTTAGAACCCACAACCTTCCAACTCCAAGATCCATGCTCTATCCACTATGCCGTGCTCCTCCTCAAGTGCTTGGATAAATATGGTATGGATATATACGGGAATGCTTAGAGATGGCTGTTGAGTTGCCGTGATTAGGTGTGTTGGGAATAAATCAGGGAAACCTGTTGGAGGACGAGGGATTTTAGAAGGGCTTTCAGCCAATTAATGGTATTCATTGAGTGCTTACTCTGTGCAGAGCACTGTGGTGAGCACTTGGGAGAGTACAATAAGCAGTAGGCAAGATCCCTGCCTTCCAGGAGCTCATAATCTAGTAGGGGAGACAGACACTAAAATAAATAAATTATGGGAGGGAACTGAACTTAGGGAGCACTACAGTCTGTCAGATTAGGTTGGGGAGCGAGTTCCAAGTTGGGGGAACAGTGGGAACAAGGGGATGGAGGCGGGAAAGTAGAGAATGGGGTGCGGTTAGAGGGTTAGTTGTGGGGATTGAAGAGAGAGGGAACTAGGGCGAAGCAGGGCAGGGGAAATTGAAGCCAACTGTACCTAGTTTTTTCTTGGTTCTGAGGAAAATATGAGGCCGTATTTATTATTTAAGTCTATACTTCCATCAATTCATCAATCAACAGCATTTTTTGAGCACTTATTGTGTGTAGGGCGCTGTACTAAGTGCTTGGGAGGGTCCAATACAACAATTGGTAGACTCAATACTTCTACTTTTACCTAATTTATAAATTGATGTTATTTATTGAGCACTTGCTGTGTGTAGAGTGCTGTACTAAGTGCTTGGGAGAGTCCAATACAACAGTTGGTAGACTCAATACTTCTACTTTTTACCTAATTTATAAATCGATGTTATTTATTGAGCACTTACTGTGTGTAGAGTGCTGTACTAAATGCTTGGGAGAGTCCAATACAACAATTGGTAGACTCAATACTTCTACTTTTCACCTAATTTATAAATCGATGTTATTTATTGAGCACTTACTGTGTGTAGAGTGCTGTGCTAAGTGCTTGGGAGAGTCCAATACAACAATTGGTAGACTCAATACTTCTACTTTTTACCTAATTTATAAATTGATGTTATTTATTGAGTACTTACTGTGTGTACAGTGCTGTACTAAGTGCTTGGGAGAGTCCAATACAACAATTAGTAGACTCAATACTTCTACTTTTCACCTAATTTATAAATCGATGTTATTTATTGAGCACTTACTGTGTGTAGAGCACTGTACTAAGTGCTTGGGAAAGTCCAATACAACAATTGGTAGACTCAGTACTTCTACTTTTTACCTAATTTATAAATCGATGTTATTTTTTGAGCACTTACTATGTGCAGAGCGCTGTACTAAGTGCTTGGGAGAGTCCAATGTAACAATTGGTAGACTCAATACCTCTACTTTTTACCTAATTTATAAATCGATGTTATTTATTGAGCACTTACTGTGTGTAGAGTGCTGTACTAAGTGCTTGGGAAAGTCCAATACAATTGGTAGACTCAATACTTCTACTTTTTACCTAATTTATAAATCGATGTTATTTTTTGAGCACTTACTGTGTGCAGAGCACTGTACTAAGTGCTTGGGAGAGTCCAATACAACAATTGGTAGACTCAATACCTCTACTTTTTACCTAATTTATAAATCAATGTTATTTATTGAGCACTTACTGTGTGTAGAGTGCTGTACTAAGTGCTTGGGAGAGTCCAATACAACAATTGGTAGACTCAATACTTCTATTTGTTACCTAATTTATAAATTGATGTTATTTATTGAGCACTTACTGTGTGTAGAGTGCTGTACTAAGTGCTTGGGAGAGTCCAATACAACAATTGGTAGACTCAAAACCTCTACTTTTTACCTAATTTATAAATTGATGTTATTTATTGAGCACTTACTGTGTGTAGAGCGCTGTACTAAGTGCTTGGGAGAGTTAAATACAACAGAATTAGCTGACACAGTCCCCGCCCATAACGAGCTTATGGTCTAGAAGGGGAGACAGACATTAATAGTACTATAAATAATTTATAGTATATGAGTTAAAGATATGTACATAAGTGCTGTGGGGTTGGGGGTGAATATCAAATGTCAGTTACTTGGCAAATGCCTCCTCCATTAGACTGTCAGATCCCTGAAGCCTGGGATTTGATCTTTCACATATGTTGTATGTTTCCACTTAATAAGTGCCATCATCATTATTATTATTATTTCCAAGCCCTCAATATGATGTTCTGCACAGCACAGGTGACCAGTATAGTGTTTCACATAGAACAAGTGCTCAGCACAATGTGCTTTGCACAAAGTAGGTGCTCAGTAAAGGGTTGGGCTCAATTCTGGCCAAAGAAAAGTCACAAAAGTCAGAGAAGAGAAATGGACCCTAACCTAGACAGAAAAATGGAAAGAGGCAAAAATTAGAGAGGAGGCAAAAAAAAAAAGCAGAAAGAGAAGAAAGCAAAAGGAACAAGATGGAAGAGAAAAACACTGTCTACCTAACCTGTGCAGACAGTAGCTATTTGCACTAGCTACCACTTAAAATGGACCAGTGAATAATAATAATGGCATTTATTAAGCGCTTACTATGTGCAAAGCACTGTTCTAAGCGCTGGGGAGGTTACAAGGTGATCAGGTTGTCCCAGGTGGGGCTCACAGTCTTAATCCCCATTTTACAGATGAGGTCACAGAGGCCCAGAGAAGTGAAGTGACTTGTCCAAAGTCACACAGCTGACAATTGATGGAGGCTGGATTTGAACCCATGACCTCTGACTCATTCATTCATTCATTCAATAGTATTTATTGAGCACTTACTGTGTGCAGAGCACTGTACTAAGCGCTTGGGAAGTCCAAGTTGGCAACATATAGAGACGGTCCCAACCCAACAGTGGGCTCACAGTCTAGAAACCAAAGCCCGTGCTCTTTCCACGGAGCCATGCTGCTTCTTTAGAGTCATTAGAGTCATTAATGATTCTCTAGAATCATTAGAGTCAATAAACCCTTAGTTCTGTATTCCTGCTACAGACTAATTACCCTCATCCTCAGGAAGAGATTTAAGATGGAATCTTCTCATTTTTATAGGAGAGAATCTTACTAGACCCACAGAGTGCTGGTTGAAAATCACACAGCTAAAATTAAAGTCACAGTCTCTGCCCTCGAAGAATTTATAATCTAATGGTGAAAGGAAGCGGACATATACCAACTCTCTCCTGGACCGCCTCCAATCTGGCTTCCGCCCCCTCCACCGAAACCACCCCTCTCGAAGGTCACCACTGACCTCCTTCTTGCCAAATCCAATGGCTTCTACTCCATCTTAATCCTCCTCGGCCTCTCAGCTGCCTCTGACACCGTGAACCATCCCCTTCTCCTCAATACATTATCCAACCTTGGCTTCACTGACTCCATCCCTCTCCTGGTTCTCCTCATCTCTCTAGCTGTTCACTCTCAGTCTCTTTCGTGGGCTGCTCCTCCCCGTCCCGTCCCCTAACTGTAGGGAGTCCTCAAGGGTCAGTTCTTGGTCCCCTTCTATTCTCCATCCTCCCTCATTTACTCCCACTGCTTCAACTATCGTTTCTATACGGATGACACCCAAATCTCTATCTCCTCCCCTGCTCTCTCCCCCTCCCTCCAGGCTCGCATCTCCTCCTGCCTTCAGGACATCTCCATCTGGATGTCTGCCCGCCGTCTAAAACTCAATACGTCCAAGACTGAGCTCCTTATCTTCCCTCCCAAACCCTGTCCTCTCCCTGACTTTCCCGTCACTGTGGACGACACAACCATCCTTCCCGGCTCCCAAGCCCACAGTCTTGGGTTCATCCTTGACTCCGCTCTCTCATTCACTCCACAGATCCAATCCATCACCAAGACAGGGAGATTTACTAGGCAATAGTTCAGTCGGGAGATGAAAGAGCCTCAACCAGGGTGATGGCTATGTGGGACGCGGTGGAGAAGGAAATGGTGGATCTTGGAAATAGTGTTGGGGAAAACCAGCACGATTTTCAAGGGTTGAATGTGGGTGTTAAATGAGAAAGAAAATCATAGATGACATCAAGGTTGTGACCCTTAGGATGGGGAGGATGATGGTTTTACTGAGGGTGATAGGAAAGTCAGGAAGAAGTACGGTAAGGAAGATAGGTTCAGTTTTTCCCCTATTTTAAGGTGCCAATGGAACAGTCAGGTGGAGATGTCCCAGAAAAGGGGAAATGCTACACGGTTAAATAAGGGATCAAGGCCAGTGAGATAAATTTAGGAGACATCTGCCTAGAGGTGGAGAGGTGGAGCTCTTAGAGGAAATGGATATAGACCAAAAAGAGGAGGGGACCCAGGACAGAGCACTAAAGGAACACCCACATTTCAAGGGTTAAATAGGAAAAGAGAGCCAGTGAAGGAGACTGAGAAAGCGTGGCCGGGGAATCGGGGGAACAGGAGGGAACCACGTTGGTAAAACTAAGGCTGGAGAGAGGGTCTAAGAGGAAGGTGTGGTCAAGTGGAAGAGGCAACGGAAAGGTCAAAGAAGATTAGAATCTCTTTGACTTGGCTAGGAAAGATCACTGCTGACCTTGGAGAGGGAGGTTTCAGTGGAATGAATGGGATGAAAACCGGATAACAGTGGATCAAGAAAACAGTGAAGAGCAAGTGAAGAAACCTATTTGAGGAGTGTGGGCAAGAATAGGAGCAGGGAGATGGGGGCGATAGCTGTGGGGGCACATTTGGAGCCAGAGAAAGCTTCAAATCAGTACTATCTAGTGAACGCCGACTGCGTGCAGACCGCAGAACTAAGAGCCTGGGCCAATGTAATAGAGTTAGCAGTCAGGAGCCCTGTCTACAGAGCTTACAATCTAAAGGGGAAGACAGATACTAAAATAAATCACGGCCCGGGGGAAGATATGTATGTAAATTCTATGGGGTATGGGATTTTACATAGTCTTATAAAAGTCTTAGTCTTTTAGACTGTGAGCCCACTGTTGGGTAGGGACTGTCTCTATATGTTGCCAATTTGTACTTCCCAAGCGCTTAGTACAGTGCTCTGCACATAGTAAGCGCTCAATAAATACGATTGATGATTATACAGAGAAGTGGCGTGACTCAGTGGAAAGAGCCCGGGCTTGGGGGTCAGAGGTCATGGGTTCGACTCCCAGCTCTGCCACTTATCGGTTGTGTGACTTTGGGCAAGTCACTTCACTTCTCTGGGCCTCAGTGACCTCATCTGTCAAATGGGGATTGAGATTGTGAGCCCCACGTGGGACAACCTGTTCACTTTGTATCCCCCCAGCGCTTAGAACAGTGCTTTCAGAGAAGCAGCGTGGCTCAGTGGAAAGAGCCCGGGCTTCGGAGTCAGAGGGCGTGGGTTCAAATCCCGGCTCTGCCACTTGTCAGCTGTGTGACTTTGGGCAAGTCACTTCACTTCTCTGGGCCTCAGTTACCTCACCCGTAAAAATGGGGATTAAAACTGTGAGCCCCCCGTGGGACAACCTGATCACCTTGTAACCTCCCCAGCGCTTGGAACAGTGCTTTGCACATAGTAAGTGCTTAACAAATACCATCATTATTATCATTTGCATATAGCAAGTGCTTAACAAATACCATTATTATTATTATCATTATTATACAAGTACTTAAGTGGCTTGGGAGTGCTGAAGAGGAAGTTGAAGAGATTGGGCAGATAAGAAATTAATCAGGGACGGCCTCCTGGAGATGTGATTTCAAAAAGGCTTTTTCATAATAATAATAATAATAAAGATGGTATTTGTTAAGCACTTACTATGTGCAAAGCACTGTTCTAAGAGCTGGGGGAGATACATGGTGATCAGGTTGACCCACGTGGGGCTCACAGTCTGAATCCCCATTTTACAGATGAGGTCACTGAGGCCTAGAGAAGTTGAGTGGCTTGCCCAAGGTCACACAGCTGACAAGTGGCTGAGCCGGAATTCGAACCCATGACCTCGGACTCCCAAGCCCGTGCTCTTTCCACTGAGCCACGCCGCTTCTCAAGGGAGCTGCTGCTTGTGGGCAGGAAACATGTCTACCAACTCTGTTGTATTGCACTCTCGCTGACACTCAGCGCAGTGCTCTTCACGCAGTAAGAGTTCAATAAATTCATTCATTCATTCATTCATTCAATCGTATTTATTGAGCGCTTACTGTGTGCAGAGCACTGTACTAAGCGCCTGGGAAGTCCAAGTTGGCAACATATAGAGACGTTCCCTACCCAGTGGTGGGCTCACAGTCTAGAAGGGGGATAATGGATTGATTGGTCTGCCGGATGTGAAGGAGAGAGAATTCCAGGCAGGAGGGAAGTTGTGAGCAAGATGTCTGCAGCAAGAGGGATGAGAGTGAGACACGGTGAATAGGTTGGCTTGAGAAGAGTAAAGCAGAGAGAGGATAAATAGAAGTTGCCGTTTGATATGGAAAGGAGTGGGCAACCACTGGAGATTTTGGATTAGTGACACCAGTTCATGCTTAGGAATCAAGAGATCTGTATTTGACTTTTGCCCCACTACTGCCTTGCTTGTATTTTTTTATTGGAGATTTTGGATTAGTGACGCCAATTCATGCCTAGGAATCAAGAGATCTGTATTTGACTTCCGCCTCACTACTACCTTGCTTGTATTTTTTCATTGGAGATTTTGGATTAGTGACACCAATTCATGCCTAGGAATCAAGAGATCTGTATTTGACTTCTGCCTCACTACTACCTTGCTTGTATTTTTTCAATGCAGGCCCGGCTTTTTTATTCATTCAACCATATTTATTGAGTGCTTACTGTGTGCAGAGCACTGTACTAAGCCCTTGGGAGAGTACAATTACAACAATCAACAAACGCATTCCTTGCCCACAGTGAGCTTACGGTCTAGAGACTGTAAGTGTCCCAAACTTTAAAGTGGGGAAAATTGTTGTCCATCTACCAGAGATGGGATTTGTTTGGATCTCCTGCAGAACACGGACTAGCCAGGGCACATCTGAGTTCGAAGGAATAAAAATCGTGAAGTGCAATTAGATTTGCGGTTATTTGAAAAACTTAAGAGGGTTGGAAAGAGAGGGAGATGCGAAATGTATCAACCTTAGACCTAAAAGGCAGTTATTGCCATTTTAAACTAAAGCTTCCTTTCCTTTATGTAATCCTCTTACCGGATAATAATAATGATAATGATGATATTTGTTAAGCGCTTACAATGCGTCAAGCGCTGTTCTAAATGCTGGGGTAGATACAAGCTTAATCAGATTGGACAAAGTCCCTATCCCGCATCAATCAATCAATCAATCGTATTTATTGAGCGCTTACTGTGTGCAGAGCACTGTACTAAGCGCTTGGGAAGTACAAGTTGGCAACATACAGAGACAGTCCCTACCCAACAGTGGGCTCACAGTCTAGCATGGGGCTCACACTGTTAATCTCCATTTTACAGATGAGGTAACCGAGGCCCAGAGAAGTGAAGTGACTTGCCCAAGGTCACACAGCACACAGAGAAGCAGCGTGGCTCAGTGGAAAGAGCCCGGGCTTTGGAGTCAGAAGTCATGGGTTCAAATCCCGGCTCTGCCAATTGTCAGCTGTGTGACCTTGGGCAAGTCACTTAACTTCTCTGTGCCTCAGTTCCCTCATCTGTAAAATGGGGATTAAGACTGTGAGCCCCCCGTGGGACAACCTGATCACCTTGTATTCCCCCAGCGCTTAGGACAGTGCTTTGCACATAGTAAGCGCTTAACAAATACCATCATTATTTTTTTTAATGGCATTTATTAAGCACTTACTATGTGTAAAGCACTGTTCTATGATTACTAAGTGGTGGAGCTGGGATTAGAACCCAGGTTTTTCTGCCTCCCGGTCCCTGCTCCATACATTAGGCCATGATCACCTTGTATTCCCTCAGCGCTTAGAACAGTGCTTTGCACATAGTAAGCGCTTAACAAATACCATCTTTATTATTTTCTTTAATGGCATTTATTAAGCGCTTACTATGTGCAAAGCACTGTCCTATTAAGTGGTGGAGCCAGGATTAGAACCCGGGACTCCCGGTCCCCGCCCTGTATACATTAGGCCATGCTGCTTTGGAAGCGCAGAAATTCTGTGAGTTCGAAATGATGGAGGAAGAATTTCCGCTAAGTCTGTTTCCGTCTGGTTCCAGGCCTCTGCGGGATGTTCTGCTTCTCGTGCCTCTCGAGCCAGGTGGCCAGTGATATGGGCGAATGCTGCCTGTGTGGGTCGAGCGTGGCCATGAGGACTATGTATCGCACCAAATACGGCATTCCTGTGAGTCACAATCCGCCTGCCCGTTCAGGGGCCAGAGTCGGCCCTAACTCAGTTTACCTGTTTTGACGGCATCGGGGTTGGTTGGTTCCAGCCATAATGGAGCTACGCGGTCCCCAGGTCCATGGCTCCACATGACTAAAGAGCTGAAATGGACGATGAAGAGAAGCAGCGTGGCTCAGTGGAAAGAGCCCGGGTTTTGGAGTCAGACGTCATGGGTTCGAATCCCAGCTCCGCCACTTGTCAGCTGGGTGACTTTGGGCAAGTCACTTCACTTCTCTGGGCCTCAGTGACCTCATCTGCAAATTGGGGATTAAGACTGGGAGCCCCACGTGGGACAACCTGATCGCCTTGTAACCTCCCCAGCGCTTATAATAATAATAATAAAAATGGCATTTATTAAGTGCTTACTATGTGCAAGGCACTGTTCTAAGTGCTGGGAGGTTACAAGGTGATCAGGTTGTCCCAAGGGGACTCACAGGCTTAATCCCCATTTTACAGATGAGGGAACTGGGGCCCAGAGAAGTGAAGTGACTTGCCCAAAGTCACACTTACAGTCTTAATCCCCATTTTACAGATGAGGTAACTGAGGCCCAGAGAAGTGAAGTGACTTGCCCAAAGTCACACTTATGTACTTTGCACATAGTAAGTGCTTAATAAATGCCATTATTATTATTATTATTATTCACTGGTCCATTTTAAGTGGCGGCTAGTGGGATAAATAAATAATAATAAATGTCATTATCAGTTAATTAATTAATTAAGTAGAAGGGTCCATTCCTCCTTTACTAGAACCCGGAGAACTGGCCCCGTCACCCCCACCAGCCTGTTGACTTTTAAACCCCTGACAGTGGTTCTGTGCTCCGCCCTGGGCATGGCAGAAAATATAATTACTGGCTTGGTTCCTGCCCTCCAGGGAGTTCATAATCTAAAAGTGGGGACTTTCCTCCCTGAGTACGTTGTAGAAGGGACCACCTACAGGGACCCCAGTATACAGGTCTCATTTTTTGAATGAATCATCTCACTAACGTTCACCTGCCAAAATTCACCTTCCTTCACGGCGTAATGTAGTGAAGACTCCCCTGCTATTAACATAAACCCCAACCACTAACAGACGCCACGCAATCAAATTTCATCATTCATTCAATCGTATTTATTGAGCGCTTACTGTGTGCAAAGCACTGGACTAAGCGCTTGGGAAGTACACGCTGGCAACATATAGAGTCGGTCCCTACCCAACAACGGGCTCACAGTCTAAAAGGGATAATAACGGCATTTATTAAGCGCTTACTATGTGCAAAGCACTGTTCTACGCACTGGGGAGGTTACAAGCCATCAGGTTGTCCCACGGGGGGCTCGCAGTCTTAATCCCCATTTTACAGATGAGGTCACTGAGGCCCAGAGAAGTTGAGTGACTTGCCCAAAGTCACACAGCTGACAACTGGCAGAGCCGGGATTTGAACCCATGACCTCTGACTCCAAAGCCCGGGCTCTTTCCACTGAGCCACGCTGCTTCATCCAAGTCCTCCCCCAAGTTCTGAGGAATTTCACTTCTTCTGTTGCTGTACCAGGGGAAGGGTTGGTGGCACACAGGTGGCATGTAGCGATGAAGGCTGCTCAGCCCCCTCTTTTTTACCCCCGAAGCTGCAGAGGAGCTTCTCATTTTGGATTCAGGGGAGAGGGAGAAGAGATGGGGAAGTTTGAGATCCTGGACTTCACTACCAGCTCTTCGTTGGAGTCCCTGCTCTTTCGCTTCATGTGCTTAACATTGGACATTTTCCCCACTCAGTTTATACTGTAAAGGAAATGGATAAGAATTTTTCTTTTACCTGGTGCGCGTTTAGTTGTTTTTTATAGTTTTGGTCAAGAACGGAACGATTGAAAATCAGGCACCCCAATCAAACGTCCAATATTCAGTTCTTGACCACATCATCAAAACTATTCTTGAAGGGCCTTCGCCCTAATTCTCACCCTGACCTGAGTGAGGTTTTCCAATTGCTGAAGTCGTCAATGGGTTGGTATTGATTTGGCAGTGTTAATGGACGGACTGTCCCAGTGACTGGACAGTAGTCATTTGGGATTGATCGGGTCAGGCGGCATATCGACCCCATAAATATCAATCAATCAATCGTATTTATTGAGCGCTTACTGTGTGCAGAGCACTGTACTAAGCGCTGGGACACTGGGACGCCACTTAAAATCCACCGATAGTACATTAACTTCTAGTATTCGTATGACATTTTCATTTCATTTCAAACCCAGGGATCCATCTGCGATGACTATATGATTACCATGTTTTGCACTTACTGCTCTCTGTGCCAAATAAAGAGAGACATTAACCGGCGAAGAGCAATGAATGCTTTCTAGAATTAGCAAGGTAAGTCAACAGGGTATTGCTTTAAAGAGGTCACTGCTGTCTTACATTTCTTCAAGTCTATTTTAGATAAAGAAAATTATTTGGATCTCAGTGTTATCGTTCTTTAAGCCCTCATTTCCCCTATCTGCCCTCCCTTCTGCGTCACATACTCACTTGATCTGTGTCCCTCAATCAATTCATCAATCAATGATATTTATTGAGCACTTACTGTGTCTCCCCTATCTGCCCTCCCTTCTGTGTCACCTCCTCACTTGATCTGTGTCCCTTAATCAATTAATCAGTCAGTGATATTTACTGAGCACTTATTGTGTGCAGAGCTTGGGAGACTTACAATCAATCATCAATCAATCGTATTTATTGAGCGCTTACTATGTGCAGAGCACTGTACTAAGCGCTTGGGAAGTACAAATTGGCATCACATAGGGACAGTCCCTACCCAACAGTGGGCTCACAGTCTAAAAGGGGGAGACAGATAACAGAACCAAACATACCAACAAAATAAAATAAGTAGGATAGAAATGTACAAGTAAAATAAATAAATAAATAAATAAATAGAGTAATAAATATGTACAACGATATATACATATATACAGGTGCTGTGGGGAAGGGAAGGAGGTAAGACGGGGGGATGGAGAGGGGGGCGAGGGGGAGAGGAAAGAAGGGGCTCAATCTGGGAAGGCCTCCTGGAGGAGGTGAGCTCTCAGCAGGGCCTTGAAGGGAGGAAGAGAGCTAACTTACAACAGAGTTGGTAGACCCATTCTCTGCCCACAAGGAGCTTACAGTCTAGAGGGGGACAGACGTTAATATAAAAAAATTAGCAACATATGTATGCACACACAAACACACACTGTGGGGCTGAGGGTGAGTGAATATCAAGTGCCTAAAAAGTGCAGAGGTGACACAGGAGGGAGAGGGAGCAGGGGAAAAGAGGGCTTATTCAGGGAAGGCCTTTTGGAGAAGATGTGATTTTAATAAGGCTTTGAAGGTGGAGAGAGTGGTGGTCTTTTGAATAAGGAGGGTGTTATGGGTCAAAGGGAGGATGTGGGCAGGGAGTCGGCGGAGAGACTGAGGTAACAGTGAGCAAGCTGGAATTGGGAAGCTAGGCGTGCAGGCTGGACTATGATGGGAAATCAGGGAGGTAAGGGAGGAGCGGGAGAACTAATTAAGTGCTTTAAAGCCAATGGTGAGGAATTTATGTTGGATGCAGAAGAGGATGGGCAACCACTGAGGTTCTCGAGGCACGGGGAGATGTGGACTGAACAGTTTAGCACTTGATACAACCCCGTTCCCAGTACTTATATACATATCCTGTACTCTCCCATTTCCCCTATCCATTATTTATTTTTATGCCTGTCTCCCCCTCTAGATTATAAGCACCTTATGGGCAGGAATCTCCCTCTCTCTTCTGCATCACCCTTGCACTTGGAGTTGCACCCTTTATTCACCCCTCCCTCAGCCCCACAGCATTTATGTACATATCCATTCTTTATTTATATTAATGTCTGTCTCCCCCTCTAGATTGTAAGCTCACTGTGGGCAGGGAATGCATCTACCAACTCTGTTATATTGTACTTTTCCAATGTGTGTACAGTGTGGCCTGCACACAGTAGGTGCTCAGTAAATACGATTAATTGATTGAATCGTGACAACGAACTCCAATTGTATTCTTCCAAGAAGAGTTTCTGTACACATTAAGGGCTCAATAAATATCACTGATCATTTGTCCCCGTATTTTACCAAACATTTCTAAACTCCCACTCACTCAATATAAGTCATATGGTGGGGTGCCCCCCCACCCTAAATCTGGGGTTCCAAGTTCTCCTGCCTCATTTTCTCAGACTAGCCTCCTCCTGTGCCCCGCATGGTTAATGAGCCCGGGCTTGGGAATCAGAGGTCATGGGTTCAAATCCCGGCTCCACCAATTGCCAGCTGGGTCACTTTGGGCAAGTCCACTTCTCTGGGCCTCATTTACCTCATCGGGAAAATGGGGATGAAGACTGTGAGTCCCAAGTGGGACAACCTTGTATCTTCCCCAGCGCTTAGAACAGTACTTTGCACATAGTAAGCGCTTAACAAATGCCATTATTATTATTATTATTATTATTATTATTATTATTATTATTATTATTACTATGTGGCTTGGAGCCCCCTTAAAGTCAGGGCTCTGAAGTCTGCCACCAGAGTCCAGAACAACCAGTATTTCCCAGCTTAGAGCTGGGATGGGAGACTAGATTTACAACCTTTAGCACCCTGGGGAGGTGGTGATGATTTGTAACTAGAGACTGTTAACTCCAGCCTCCAAGATCAGGCTGTTGATTCTGTGGCTTGTGGTTTCAATCAATTAATCAATCATATTTATTGAGCACTTACTGTGTACAATCCACTGTTACCCTTGTCTTTTCCTGTCTACTCCACGTGTGATGCTTCATTCAATCGTATTTATTGAGCGCTTACTGTGTGCAGAGCACTGTACTAAGCGCTTGGGAAGTACAAGTTGGCAACATATAGAGACGGTCCCTACCCAACAGCGGGCTCACAATCTAGAAGGGGGAGACGGACAACAAAACAAGACATATTAACAAAATAAAATAAATAGAATAAATATGTACAAGTAAAATAGAGTAATAAATACGTACAAACATATATCCATATATACAGGTGCTGTGGGGAGGGGAAGAAGGTAAGGTGGGGGGATGGGGAGAGGAAGGAGGGGGAGAGGAATCAATCAGTCAATCCATCGTATTTATTGAGCGCTTACTGTGTGCAGAGCACTGTACTAAGCGCTTGGGAAGTACAAGTTGGCAACATATAGAGACAGTCCCTACCCAACAGTGGGCTCACAGTCTAAAAGAAAAGAAAAGAAAAGGAAGGAGCGAAACACGCAGTGAAGTGTTTAACAAATACCATAACTAAGCAGACTGCTTCACTTAAAAGGATGTTTTCGCTGTAACAAAGTTTTTAGGAAAGTGGAACTGCCCAGAGGAAAAGTAAAGGAGATACCCCACTAGGTTAGAAATATCCACATCACTACATTTTCACTGTTGGAGATATGGGTTTACAGCCACGTCTTATTCAGAAGAGAGCTCCCGTTTAGGACTTGATGACAACCCAAATTGCTTCCCTGAATTTCCCCTGGTGCCATAGGAATCTCCTTGGGCTTCTGTTGTACTTTCCCAAGTCCTTAGTAAATACTAAAAAACCCTATTAGTTGATTAATATTTTTATTGTTGTTACTACTACTAAATTAATCAGCGTGGTGTAGTGGAAAGAGCCCGGGCTTTGGAGTCAGAGGTCATGGGTTCGAATCCCGGCTCTGTCAATTGTCAGCTGTGTGACTTTGGGCAAGTCACTTCGCTACTCTGGGCCTCAGTTCCCTCATCTGTACAATGGGGATGAAGACTGTGAGCCCCCTGTGGGACAAGCTGATCGCCTTGTAACCTCCCCAGCGCTTAGAACAGTGCTTTGCACATAGTAAGAGCTTAATAAATGCCATTAAAAAATTACTACTGTTATTATTGTTAAGTGCTCACTATGTGCCAAAGCACTGGGGTAATCAGGTTGGACATTGTCGCTTTCCCATTGGGGCTCCCAGTCTAAGTAGGAGGAGACCAGATATTTAAGCCCCGTTTTACAGCTGAAGAAACTGAGGCACAGAGATGTTAAGTGAGGTGCCCAAGGTCACACAGAAGTCAGATGATGGAGCTAGGATTAAAATCCAGGTCCTCTGACTCTCGCATTCTTTCCTCCAGACCATAATAATAATAATAACGATATCATTTGTTAAGCACTTACTATGTGCCAAGCACTGTTCTAAGCGCTGGGGAGGACACAAGGTGATCAGGTTGTCCCCCGTGGGGCTCACAGTCTTAACCCCCATTTTACAGATGGGCACCAAGAAGTGAAGTGATTTGCCCAAAGTCACCCAGCTGACAAGTGGCGGAGGCAGGATTTGAACCCATGACCTCTGACTCCCAAGCCCGGGCTCTTTCCACTGAGCCACGCTGCTTCTCTACTTCACACAGTAGGAATGTAAGCCATCCCCTTTACCCAGCGGATTTATCTGATGCCCAGAATTATCGTTCTGAAATCCAGTCTATGGTCCTATACATCGGGGGCCTGTGGAAGACTGGCATTAAAAGGAATTGCTAATTTGGAATTTTATCTCTCATTAGCTCAGCCTTGCCAATTAGCTTGACCCCCAAGGCACACGTCCCTCCCTCCCTCCATCCCCCCATCCCGGCCTACCAAAGCTTGGAACATTTAGGACGCCTCAAGGTGGAATTATACCTGCACTTTGTTCCATCTTGAGATTTTACGGAACTAATCTTATTCTTTAAAAAGCTGTTGGGGCTTATTAAATATTAGAAAATGCAAAGGCTATTTTGCAACAAGCTGAGCTAGTTCTTCAGGTCTTTTTTCAGAGAGAGGCAAAATAATGAATTGGAAGTCAAGAGTTCCTACAATGTATAAAAACTTAAGGATTCAACTTGCAAAAAAAATTCAAAAGAGCAACTCTTTTTTTTTTTTCCCTTGGGCTTCCCTTGCCTCTAAAGTGAGCTGCCCACCTCGGAGCATCAAATCATCCAAAAACAAGACTATTAAGATGGGTCTGGGCAAGTTGAACTCTGGAGTATTCATTCATTCATTCAATCGTATTTATTAAGCGTTTACTGTGTGCAGAGCACTGTACTAAGCGCTTGGGAAGTACAAGTTGGCAACATATAAGAGACGGTCCCTACCCAACAATGGGCTCACAGTCTAGAGGCGGGAGACAGACAACAAAACAAAACACATAGACAGGTGTCAAAACCACCAGAATAAATAGAACTATAGCTATATGCACATCATTAATAAGTAAAGACTTTGGTTTTTTTTTTTTATATTTCCAGTTTTTTTTCTGCATAGTTTAAATCCTGAAATGACTGATTCTGAATTCTGTCAGATTTGAGGTCTTGTCATTCTAAACTCCGAACCGCCAGTGATACGTTATAGAAGGTTCCAGATGTATTAACTTTAGTTCTCTTGTTGCCCAAGTGAAAGTTTAAGTGAATCAGTGTACCTTAAAAAAAATATCTTAGATGTGGAGAACTCCCCAGCTTATCCCTTCGAGATATTTCCATTTCCTTCAAGGAATCCCTATTTTCTTCCTTCAAGCCTCCACCTACATAAGGAAGCAGCATGGTATAGTGGATAGAGCCCGGGCCCGAGAATCAGAAGGTCACGGTTCTAATCCCGACTCTGCTGCTTGTCTGCTGTGTGATTTGGGTGAATCACTTTACTTCTCTGTGCCTCAGTTACCTCAACTGTAAAATGGGGATTGAGAGTGTGAGCCCCATGTGGAACAGACTGATTTGCTCGTATCCAACCTAGTACAGTGCTTGGCACATAGTAAGAGCTTAACAAAAACCATAAGCCCTTAACTGCTGAGTGAGGAAGAGGGAACCTTTGCCCTGTCGACTCCTTTAATAAGCAGTTGAGGTCATGGGCTCCTGATTTCATAAGAATCCTGCGCCTATGCAGAGTTCTCTGGGCCTCAAATGGGCAAATGCCTGAAAAGAGCCAGAGAGAGTTCAGAAGAATTAAAACAAGGCACTGAGAAGAGGAAGATGTGGATCTCAGAGATGCAAATTTGGGTTTTTTTTGCAGATGGAGGTTGGTTTCTTGATGAAGAGATTGCCATCCAGGACATCTCATGAAATATTACTGCATTCACTATATATTTTCCTATTCTTGCTTCAGAATGTATCGCCAAAGCTACGGGCCTACGAAGAAAGCACGCTTTCAATTCCTAAATGGCAATTTTCCCAAATATTCATTTTATGCCAATTTTATAAACTTAACCTCAAAAAACCTCTGGACTTCAAAGATGTTAAAATAAAACACTGTCAGTTGAAAAGTACTCTCAGAATGCTTGATGTCAGCAATTTTCTTTTAGACTGTTTCAATCCGATTGTTTCAAAATCACTGATATATCTGCAGTAGTTCCTGATACAATCACATCTAGAATGTAATCTAACTATGGACAGGGAACATATCTGCTAATTCAGTTGTACTATACTCACCCAAGCACTTAGTACAGTGCTCTACACGTGGTAAATAATAAATACCATTGATTGATTCACAGCTCAGTTTTGCATGGAAAATAACCCCGGAGAAATGTAATCACTAAGATCCGTACATCTGTCTGGTTCATTCTTGTATTCTTTATCTCTACCCAGAGCTAGTTCTGGAGAAAGGACGTTTTTACCTCTAGTCAAATGTAAGCTACCTCTTACAGAAATAGTCAGAGGACTTTAGCATTTCTCCATCTTACCCACCTCCATTTTTCTTCTTGTACAATCCGTGGTCTCCCTTCCACAACTTCTGCCTCCTCCTTCCAGCCTCATCTCGTCCCTGCTTGACCGTCCTCTTCCGACTTTCCCCAATCTTTTCTCCTCTCCATCACCATATTTCTCACTCTTTATTCACCTTCTTGTCTTCTCCTGTTTGTCCATCTCTTCCAACCATCTCCCTTCTGACTGTCCTTCTCATCCTTTTTCAGGACTCTCCTCTCCCAGCCCCAATCCCTTTTCTCTAAGTTCCCATCTCCATTCCATCCAAGGTTGGGAGGATATCTTTAGTCTGCTTCTTCCAAGGAACAAATGGGTGCCACGGTCCTATTTTTAACTGAGGCGGACTGGAGGATGCCTGGAGCCCTTCTCTTCCAACCTCCCAAGGTCTGAAATAGGATTTATGCTTCCTCGTTCCAGTTTTCAACTTTAGAGGAAAGGGAGACGGGCGCTCTGTGGGTCTGAAAGAATATCCAGGAATCTCCTTGCGCCCTTGCAGTGTCTGAGTAGAAGGCCACCATTCATTTTACCCTGCCTCAGTGTCTGCACAAAGCACTCAATAAATTCCATTAATAGGTTGAGGCCCTGAGGAACTTGTGAACCTTTCACATCTTCAAATTCTGTTGTTTCTCTCCACCTGAAGTTTAGATTAGTTTCAGATTCGCTCATTATCCTGTAAACTCCTTGAGGGCTTGTCTATTGACTCTACTGCACCCTTAATTAATCAATGGTATTTACTGAGAGCTTACTGTGCAGATTAGTAAGCACTTGGGAGGGTAATAATACAGAGAAGATGTGATTGTAGGAGGTTTTTTAATCAATCAATCAATCAATTGTATTTATTGAGCCCTCACTGTGTGCAAAGCACCATATTAAGTGCTTGGGAGAGTACAATCTAACGGACACGTTCTCTGCCCACAACAAAGTAGGGGAGAGTGATGGTCAGTCAAATATGAAAGGGGAGGGAATTCCTGGCCATTCATTCATTCATTCAAACGTATTTATTGAGTGCTTACTGTGTGCGGAGCACTGTACTAAGCGCTTGGGAAGTACAAGTTGGCAACATAAAGTTGCCAACATAAGTTGGCCAACATAAAGTTGGCCAGAGAAAGGACGTGGGCAGCGAAATCACTTTGGGATGGGAATAAGTCTACCAACTCTATATGTAATCCCCCAGGTGCTTGGTACAGTGCTCTGCCCACAGTAAGTGCTCAATAAGTACAACTGATTGAAATAGATGGGATCGAGGTACAGTGCGGAGGTGGGCATCAGAGGAGTGAAGTATGCCAGCTGGGTTGTAGTAGATTAATCAGAATAGGTATGAGGGGGGACAGCTGATTGAGCCCCTTGAAGCCAACGGTAAGTAGTTTGATGTGGAGGGCATGGACAACCACTGGAAGTGTTTGAGGAGCGGGGAGATGTGGACCGCATTTTTTTAAGAAAAATTAGCTGGGCAGCAGAGAGAAATATGGACCGGAGTGGGCGGAAATAGAAGGCAGGGAGATCAGTGAGGAGGCTGAGACGGTAGTCAAGGGGGGGATGTGGTAAGTACTTGAGTAGAACTAGAGTCCTAGAGAAGCAGCGTGGCTCAATGGAAAGAGCCCGGGCTTTGGAGTCAGAGGTCATGGGTTCAAATCCCTGCTCCGCCACTTGTCAGCTGTGTGACTTTGAGTAAGTCACTTCACTTCTCTAGACCTCAGTTCCCTCAGCTGGAAAATGGGGATTAAGACTGTGAGCCCCCCGTGGGACAACCTGATCACCTTGTAACCTTCCCAGCGCTTAGAACAGTGCTTTGCAAATAGTAAGTGCTTAATAAATGCTATTATTATTATTGAGTCAGAGAAGTAGCAGTTGGGATGAACAGTTTCGTTACTCAATCAGGACTGATAATAGGCTGCTCTATCGGATGTGACAGGGAAGGGAATTCCAGGTAGGAGGGAAAGAAGTCCTGCTCTTTTTCAGTTTCTATTGTTGACTCTTCCTTTGTCTCTCACTGTGGTCTCATTCATTCATTCATTCAACCGTATTTATTGAGCACTTACTGTGTGCAGCGCACTGTACTAAGCGCTTGGGAAGTACAAGTCGGCAACATATAGTGATGGTCCCTACCCAACAACGGGCTCACAGTCTAGAAGGGGGAGACAGGGAACAAAACAAAACACGTGGACAGGTGTCAAGTCGTCAGAACAAATAGAATTAAAGCTGAATGCACATCATGTACAAAATAAATAGAATAGTAAATATGTACAAGTAAAATAGAGTAATAAATCTGCACAAACATATAGAGAAGCAGCATGGGTCAGTGGAAAGAGCCCGGGCTTTGGAGTCAGAGTTCATGGGTTCAAATCCCGGCTCCGCCACTTGTCAGCTGTGTGACTTTAGGCGTCACGTCACTTCCCTGGGCCTCAGTTCCCTCATCTGTCAAATGGGGATTAAGACTGTGAGCCCCCCGTGGGACAACCAGATCACCTTGTAACCTCCCCAGCGCTTAGAACAGTGCTTTGCACATAGTAAGTGCTTAATAAATGCCATCATTATTATTACTATTATTAAGTCAGAGAAGTAGCAGTTGGGATGAACAGTTTTGTTACTCAATCAGGACTGATAATAGGCTGCTCTATCGGATGTGACAGGGAAGGGAATTCCAGGTAGGAGGGAAAGAAGTCCTGCTCCTTTTCAGTTTCTATTGTTGACTCTTCCTTTGTCTCTCACTGTGGTCTCATTCATTCATTCAATCGTATTTATTGAGCACTTACTGTGTGCAGGGCACTGTACTAAGCGCTTGGGAAGTACAAGTCGGCAACATATAGAGACGGTCCCTACCCAACAATGGGCTCACAGTCTAGAAGGGGGAGGCAGACGACTAAACAAAACATGGGGACGGGTGTCAAGTCGTCAGAACAAATAGAATTAAAGCTAAATGCACATCATGTACAAAATAAATAGAATAGTAAATATGTACAAATAAAATAAATAGAGTAATAAATCTGTACAAACATTTATACAGGTGATTTGGGGAGAGGAAGGAGGTAGGGTGGGGTTGTTGGGTAGGGACCATCTCTATATTTTGCCAACTTGTACTTTACTTCCCAAGCGCTTAGTACAGTGCTCTGCACACAGTAAGCGCTCAATAAATACGATTGAATGAATGAATGAGGAGTTATGTCTCAGTTACGGGCCTTTCACGGTTCAGTTCTGCGACCCTTTCTAGTCTCAGCCTAGACTCAAATCCTGAGGCGAGGCCAACCGCTGTCTTTTTTTTTATGGTGCTTGTTAAGGGCTGGGCACTGTACGAAGAACTGAGGCAGAGACAAGCTATACAGGTCGGACATAGTCCATCTCCTATGTGGGGCTCAGTCTTAATCCCCATTTGGCAGATGAGGTAACTGATGCAGAGGGAAGTGACTTGCCCAAGGCCACACAGCAGATAATAATAATAATTTTGGTATTTAAGCGCTTACTATGTGCCAAGCACTGTTCTAAGCACTGGGGGGAGATATAAGGTAATCAGATTGTCCCACATGGGGCTCACAGTCGTCATCCCCATTTTCCAGATGAAGTAACTGAGGCACAGAGAAGTGAAGTGATTTGCCCAAAGTCACACAGCTGATCAGTGGCAGAGGTGGGATTAGAACCCGTGACCTCTGACTCCCAAGCCCACACTTTTTCCACTGAGCCACGCTGCTTCTCTATAATAATGATAATAAGGATGGTATTTGTTAAGCGCTTACTACGTGCCAAGCACTGTTCTAACCGCTGGGGAGGAAACCAGGTGATCAGGTTGTCCCACGTGGGGCTCCCAGTCTTCATCCCCATTTTACAGATGAGGTCACTGAGGCCCAGAGAAGTGAAGTGACTTGTCACCCAGCTGACAATTGGCGGAGCCAGGATTTGAACCCGTGACCTCCGGCTCCCAAGCCGGGGACCTTTCCACAGAAGTGGCGGAGCCCGTTGTTGGGTAGGGACCTCCTTCCCTTCCCCACAGCACCTGTATATATATATATATATATATATATATATATATATATATATATATATGTTTGTGCGTATTTATTACTCTATTTATTTATTTATTTTACTTGTACATATCTATTCTATTTATTTTATTTTATTAATATGTTTTGTTTTGTTCTCTGTCTCCCCCTTCTGGACTGTGAGCCCACTGTTGGGTAGGGACCATCTCTAAATGTTGCCAACTTGTACTTCCCAAGCGCTTAGTACAGTGCTCTGCATACAGTAAGTGCTCAATAAATACGATTGATTGACCATCTCTCTATGTTGCCAACTTGTACTTCCCAAGCGCTTAGTCCAGTGCTCTGCACACAGGAAGGGCTCAATAAATGTGATTGATTGATAGAGAAGCAGCGTGGCTCAGTGGAAAGAGCCTGGGCTTTGGAGTCAGGGGTCATGGGTTCGAATCCCGGCTCTGCCAATTGTCAGCTGTGTGACTTTGGGCAGGTCACTTAACTTCTCTGGGCCTCAGTTCCCTCATCTGTAAAATGGGGATTAAGACTGTGAGCCCCCCGTGGGACAACCTGATCTCCTTGTAATCTCCCCAGCACTTAGAACAGTGCTTTGCACATAGTAAGTGCTTAATAAATGCCATCATCATTATTATTATTGATTGATTGACCATCTCTGTATGTTGCCAACTTGTACTTCCCAAGCGCTTAGTAGAGTGCTCTGCACACAGGAAGCGCTCAATACGATTGATTGATTGATTGACCATCTATGTTGCCGACTTGTACTTCCCAAGCGCTTAGTACAGTGCTCTGCACACAGTAAGCGCTCAATAAATACAATTGATTGATTGATTGACCGTCTCTATATGTTGCCAACTTGTACTTCCCAAGCGCTTAGTACAGTGCTCTGCACACAAGAGTTGCTCAAGAAATACGATTGATTGATTGACCATCTCTCTATGTTGCCAACTTGTACTTCCCAAGCGCTTAGTACAGTGCTCTGCACACAGTAAGCGCTCAATAAATACAATTGATTGATTGATTGACCGTCTCTATATGTTGCCAACTTGTACTTCCCAAGCGCTTAGTCCAGTGCTCCGCACACTGGAAGCGCTCAAGAAATACGATTGATTGATTGACTGTCTCTCTATGTTGCCAACTTGTACTTCCCAAGCGCTTAGTCCAGTGCTCTGCATACAGTAAGTGCTCAATAAATACAATTGATTGATTGATTGACCGTCTCTATATGTTGCCAACTTGTACTTCCCAAGCGCTTAGTCCAGTGCTCCGCACACTGGAAGCGCTCAAGAAATACGATTGATTGATTGACTGTCTCTCTATGTTGCCAACTTGTACTTCCCAAGCGCTTAGTCCAGTGCTCTGCACACAGGAAGCACTCAATAAATACGATTGAATGAATGAATGAATGAATGAATGAATGAATGAATGAATGGGGGAGCATGTATCAGAACCCCGGTTCTTCTGATTCCCGGGCCCGTGCTCTATCCATTGGGGCATGCCGCTTCCCTACCATTTCTACCGCCTCCCAAATCCATCTCACTAGCCCCCATCTCTCCTCTTCCCTGAAATCATGCGTCTCATTCTGCCAGCATCTCAGGATCAACTCCCTCCTACTCAAAATTTGAACCCCATGTGGAACGGGGACTACAGCCAACCTGATTACCTTCTATCTACCCCAGCCCTTGTACATAATTACTATTCTATTTATTTTGTTAACGATGTGCATCTAGCTTTAATTCGATTTGTTCTGATGGTTTTGACACCTTTCCACGTGTTTTGTTTTGTTGTCCGTCTCCCTCTCCTAGACTGGAAGCCCGCTGTGGGGTAGGGACCGTCTCTAGATGTTGCCAACTTGGACTTCCCAAGCGCTCAGTACAGTGCTCTGCACACAGTGAGCGCTCAAGAAATACGATTGAAGGAATGAATGAATGAATGTCTCCCCCTTCTAGACTGGGAGCCCGCTGTTGGGTGGGGACCGTCTCTAGATGTTGCCAACTTGGACTTCCCAAGCGCTTAGTACAGTGCTCTGCACACAGTGAGCGCTCAAGAAATACGATTGAAGGAATGAATGAATGAATGTCTCCCCCTTCTAGACTGTGAGCCCGCTGTTGGGTGCGGATCGTCTCTAGATGTTGCCAACTTGGACTTCCCAAGCGCTTAGTACAGTGCTCTGCACACAGTGAGCGCTCAAGAAATACGATTGAAGGAATGAATGAATGAATGTCTCCCCCTTCTAGACTGGGAGCCCACTGTTGGGTGCGGATCGTCTCTAGATGTTGCCAACTTGGACTTCCCAAGCGCTTAGTACAGTGCTCTGCACACAGTGAGCGCTCAAGAAATACGATTGAAGGAATGAATGAATGAATGAATGTCTCTCCCTTCTTGACTGGGAGCCCGCTGTTGGGTGGGGACCGTCTCTAGATGTTGCCGACTTGGACTTCCCAAGCGCTTAGTACAGTGCTCTGCACACAGCAAGCGCTCAATAAATTGAGCGAATGAATGAATGAACGGAGCTTGACACACAGTAAGCATTTAAATATCGCAATCACTATTATTATATCCCAAACTGAACGCCTCCCCTCAACTTCCCCATCACAGTCGACAATGCTACCGTGCTCCCTGACTCTCAAGCTAATAATAAGTAATTGTTTTTATTAAGCCCTTTTTGCAAGCAAAGCACTGAACTAAGAACAGGGAGAGAATACACAGGTGAGAATTAGTCACGGTCTCTGTCCTTCATCTTGGCATTATCCTGGACACCTCTCTTTAATAATAATAATAATAATAATAATGATGGCATTTGTTAAGTGCTTACTATGTGCAAAGCACAGTTCTAAGCACTGGGGTGATCAGGTTGTCCCACGGTGGGGCTCAACACTCTTCATCCCCATTTTACAGATGAGGTAACTGAGGCTCCGAGAAGTTAAGTGACTTGCCCACGGTCACACAGCAGACATGTGACGGGGCGGGGATTCGAACCCGACCTCTAACTCCAAAGCCCGGGCTCTTTCCACTGAGCCGCGCTGCTTCTCTTTCAAACCTAATATTCAGTCTGTTAGGATGTGGACAAGTTTCCGGCAGCAACTCATTCCAGAGGACTCATTGCGGATCCCTGGAATTTGCTGACACTTTTCTCCCATCTCCCTCACACACAGAAAGCGGGAATCAAGGCGCAGAAGAGTTAAGGGATCCGCTCCAAGGTCACACGGAAAGCAAGCGGCGGAGCCGGGATGAGATCCCAGGTCCTCTGACTCCAAAGCCCAGGCTCTGTCCCCTAGGCCACGCCGCTTCCCTAGTCCCCCCCAAAATCCCATCGTCTCCAACTAGCCTTCCCCAATTAATTACCCACCAATCCGGGCCATCGTATCCTTTAATTAATTCACTGATTCTTATCAAGCGCCGTGTGCGGAGCACTGTATTAAGCACTTGAGAGAGTTCACCGTAATGATAAACTTACATTCGCTGCCCAAAAGGACCGAGCGCTTAGTACAGGGCTCTGCACACAGTAAGCGCTCAATAAATACGATTGAATGAATGAATGAATAGTAATAATAATTTTGGTATTTGTTAAGCATTCATTCATTCATTCAATCCCAGATGGGGAGGCCTTCCCAGACTGAGCCCCTTCCTTCCTCTCCCCCTCGTCCCCCTCTCCATCCCCCCCATCTTACCTCCTTCCCTTCCCCACAGCACCTGTATATATGTATATATGGTTGTACATATTTATTACTCTATTTATTTTGGTTGTACATATTTATTACTCTATTTATTTATTTATTTATTTTACTTGCACATATCTATTCTATTTATTTTATTTTGTTAGTAAGTTTGGTTCTGTTCTCTGTCTCCCCCTTTTAGACTGTGAGCCCACTGTTGGGTAGGGACTGTCTCTATGTGTTGCCAATTTGGACTTCCCAAGCGCTTAGTACAGTGCTCTGCACATAGTATGCGCTCAATAAATACGATTGATTGATTGATTGACTGTCTCTATATGTTGCCGATTTGGACTTCCCAAGCGCTTAGTACAGTGCTCTGCACGTAGTAAGCGCTCAATAAATACGACTGAGGACGATGATGATAGCAAGCGCTCAATAAATACGATTGATGATGATTCGCTGCCCAAAAGGAGCTTACAGTCTACAGGGGGAGAGACACATTAATATAAATAAATAACCTAGACGGACGTAAGTGCCGTGGGACCGGGAAGGGGGAATGAATAAAGGGAGCAAGTCAGGGCGACGCAGAAGGGAGCGGGAGAAGAAAGGAGGGATTAATGGGGGGAGAGTAATCGTCTGTCGGATTTGAGGAGGGAGGGCAGTCCAGGCCAAAGGCAGGACGCGGGCCAGGGGTCGACGGCGAGATAGACGCGACTGAAATACGGGGGAAGGTCAGCATTAAACGAGTTAATGTGCGGGCCGGGTTGCGGGTTGGAGTGTAGCCCTTCCGACGTATTTTCACCCTGGAGTATATATCGCTGCTCAACTTATTTAGTCCATTCTAGTTGTATTTTTATATTTATCTCCCCCTCGGAGTATAAGTTCCTTCTAGATTGTGAGCCCACTTCTAGCCTGTGAGCCCACTGTTGGGTAGGGACTGTCGTCTCTATGTGTTGCCAGCTTGTACTTCCCAAGCGCTTAGTACAGTGCTCTGCACACAGTAAGCGCTCAGTAAATACGATTGATTGATTGATTGATTGATTGTCAGCGTGGCTCAGGGGAAAGGAGCCCGGGCTTTGGAGTCAGAGGTCATGGGTTCATATCCCGGCTCCGCCACTTAGCTGTGTGACTTTGGGCAAGTCACTTCACTGGGCCTCAGTTTCCTCATCTGTAAAATGGGGATGAAGACTGTGAGCCCCACGTGGGACAACCTGATCACCTTGTATCCCCCCCAGTGCTTAGAACAGTGCTTGGCACATAGTAAGCGCTTAACACCCCCTCGCCCCCTCTCCATCCCCCCGTCTTACCTCCTTCCCGTCCCCACAGCACCTGTATATATGTATATATGTATATATATATGTATATATGTTTGTACATATTTATTACTCTATTTATTTTACTTGTACATATCTATTCTATTTATTTTATTTTATTAATATGTTTGGTTTTGTCATCTGTCTCCCCCTTCTAGACTGTGAGCCCACTGTTGGGTAGGGACTGTCTCTATATGTTGCCAACTTGTACTTCCCAAGCGCTTAGTATAGTGCTCTGCACACAGTAAGCACTCAATAAATACGATTGATTGATTAACAAATACCATCATTATTATTATTATTGTGGGCAGAAAAGGTGTCACTTCCCCACAACACTTGTGTTCATATCCGTAATTTATTTATATTAATGGCTGTTTTCCCCTCTAGCCTGCAAGCTTGTGGTAGGCAGGGAATGTGCCTATCATATTGTTACAGAAGCAGCGTGGCTCAGTGGAGAGAGCCCGGGCTTTGGAGTCAGAGGTCATGGGTTCAAATCCCAGCTCCGCCAATTGTCAGCTGTGTGACTTTGGGCGAGTCACTTCACTTCTCTGGGCCTCAGTTACCTCATCTGTCAAATGGGGATTAAGACTGTGGGACAACCTGATCACTCTGTAACCTCCCCAGTGCTTAGAACAGTGCTTTGCACATAGTAAGCGCTTAATAAACGCCATCATTATTATTATTAAATTATTATATTCTACTCTAAGTGCTTAGTATAGTGCTCTGCACACAGTGACGGCTCGATAAATACGCTAAATACATTATTTTGTACTTCCCAAACGCCTAGCACAATGCAGTGCATTCAGTGAGTTTTCAATAAATGCTCTTACAATAATAATAATAATAATAATAATAATAATAATAATAGAGAAGCAGCATGGCTCAGTGGAAAGAGCCCGGGCTGTGAAGTCAGAGGTCATGGGTTCAAATCCCAGCTCCGCCAATTGTCAGCTGTGTGACTTTGGGCGAGTCACTTCACTTCTCTGGGCCTCAGTTACCTCATCTGTCAAATGGGGATTAAGACTGTGGGACAACCTGATCACTCTGTAACCTCCCCAGTGCTTAGAACAGTGCTTTGCACATAGTAAGCGCTTAATAAACGCCATCATTATTATTATTAAATTATTATATTCTACTCTAAGTGCTTAGTATAGTGCTCTGCACACAGTGACGGCTCGATAAATACGCTAAATACATTATTTTGTACTTCCCAAACACCTAGCACAATGCAGTGCATTCAGTGAGTTTTCAATAAATGCTCTTACAATAATAATAATAATAATAATAATAATAATAATAATAATAATAATAATGATAATAATAATAGAGAAGCAGCATGGCTCAGTGGAAAGAGCCCGGGCTGTGAAGTCAGAGGTCATGGGTTCAAATCCCAGCTCCGCCAATTGTCAGCTGTATGACTTTGGGCGAGTCACTTCACTTCTCTGGGCCTCAGTTACCTCATCTGTCAAATGGGGATTAAGACTGTGGGACAACCTGATTGCTCTGTAACCTCCCCAGCGCTTAGAACAGTGCTTTGCACATAGTAAGCGCTTAATAAACGCCATCATTATTATTATTAAATTATTATATTCTACTCTAAGTGCTTAGTATAGTGCTCTGCACACAGTGACGGCTCGATAAATACGCTAAATACATTATTTTGTACTTCCCAAACACCTAGCACAATGCAGTGCATTCAGTGAGTTTTCAATAAATGCTCTTACAATAATAATAATAATAATAATAATAATAATAATAATGATAATAATAATAGAGAAGCAGCATGGCTCAGTGGAAAGAGCCCGGGCTGTGAAGTCAGAGGTCATGGGTTCAAATCCCAGCTCCGCCAATTGTCAGCTGTGTGACTTTGGGCGAGTCACTTCACTTCTCTGGGCCTCAGTTACCTCATCTGTCAAATGGGGATTAAGACTGTGGGACAACCTGATCACTCTGTAACCTCCCCAGTGCTTAGAACAGTGCTTTGCACATAGTAAGCGCTTAATAAACGCCATCATTATTATTATTAAATTATTATATTCTACTCTAAGTGCTTAGTATAGTGCTCTGCACACAGTGACGGCTCGATAAATACGCTAAATACATTATTTTGTACTTCCCAAACGCCTAGCACAATGCAGTGCATTCAGTGAGTTTTCAATAAATGCTCTTACAATAATAATAATAATAATAATAATAATAATAATAATAATAATAATAATAATAATAATAATAATAATAATAGAGAAGCAGCATGGCTCAGTGGAAAGAGCCCGGGCTGTGAAGTCAGAGGTCATGGGTTCAAATCACAGCACCGCCAATTGTCCGCTGTGTGACTTTGGGCGAATCACTTCACTTCTCTGGGCCTCAGTTCCCTCATCTGTAAAATGGGGATTAAGACTGTGAGCCCCCCGTGGGACCACCTGATCACCTTGTAACCTCCCCAATGCTTAGAACAGTGCTTTCCCAAGCGCTTAGTACAGTGCTCTGCACACAGTAAGCGCTCAATAAATACGATTGATTGATTGATTTGCACATAGTAAGTGCTGAATAAATGCCATCATTATTATTATTAAATTATTATATTCTACGGTCCCAAGTGCTTAGTACAGTGCTCTGCACTCAGTGACAGCTCGATAAATACGCTAAATACATTATTTTGTACTTCCCAAACGCCTAGCACAATGCAGTGCATTCAGTGGGTTTTCAATAAATGCTCTTACAATAATAATAATGATGATGATAATAATAATGGCGATATTAAGAGCTTATAACGTGCCAAGCACTATGCAAAGCACTGAGGTAGATAAAATACAGATCAGACACGGGCCCTGTCCCACAGGGAGGACTCACAGCCTGTGGAGGGAAAACAGGCTATTTTTCCTTTTTACAGGCTAGGAAACTGAGGCACAGAGAAGCAAGAAGCAGTGTAATCTAGTGGAAAGAGCACAGGCCTGGGAGCCGGAGGCCCCGAGTTCTAATGCTGGCTCAGCTAGGTGTTTCCTGAGTGGACTTGGGCAGGTCTCTTAAATTCTCTATGCCTCAGTCGTCTCATCTGTAAACTAGGGATTAACACTGTGAGCCTCATATAATAATAATAATGATTGCATTTATTAAGCGCTTACTATGTGCAAAGCACTGGGGACAGAGACTGGGTCCACCCTGATTAGCTTGTACGTATCCCAGTGCTTAGTACAGTGTCTGAGTGCCTGGCACATAGTAAGCACTTAACAAATACCATCTTGAAAAAAAAAAGTGAAGAGTCTCGCCCTTCATACAGCAGGCAAGTAGCGGAGTCGGAATTTGAACCCAAGGCTTCTGACTCCATTCTGTCACTCTTTACACTATAATAATAATAATGATGATGGTATTTGTTAAGCGCTTACAATGTGCAAAGCACTGTTTTAAGCGCTGGGGGGGGATACAAGGTGAGCAGGCTGTCCCACGGGTGGCTCACAGTCTTAAGCCCCATTTTAGAGATGAGGGAACTGAGGCGCAGAGAAGTGAAGTGACTGGCCCAAGGTCACACAGCTGACACGTGGCGGAGCCGGGATTAGAACCCAAGACCTCGGACTCCCAGGGCCGTCTCTTTCCACTAGACCACTTGACCTCAAGTACTAATACAGCATGGCTCAGTGGAAAGAGCATGGGCTTTGGAGTCAGAGATCATAGGTTCGAATCCCGGCTCCGCCACATGTCTGCTGTGTGACCTTGGGTAAGTCACTTAACTTCTCTGAGCCTCAGTTACCTCATCTGTAAAATGGGGATTGACTGTGAGCCCCACATGGGACAACCTCGTTACCTTGTTTCCCCTCCCCAGCGCTTAGAACAGTGCTTTGCACATAGTAAGCGCTTAACAAATGCCATCATTATTATTATTATTATTATAATACAGTTACAATAACGCTGTTGCACAGATCATCTCCCTCAACGGGATGCATGCTCCCGGTGAATATGTCTAATAATAATGACGGTAGCTGCTGAGCGCTTACTATGTGCCAAGCACTGTTCTAAGCGCCGATGCTTCCGTTCTGTCTTCCCAAGTGCTCAGTGCATCGCATTGCACCCCTTAGACTCTCCATTAAATACTACTACTATTACTTCTACCACTATTCAGGGCTTAGAACAGTGCTTCGCACATAGTAAGCGCTTAATGCCATTATTATTATTATTATTAAACTACCTGTCATGCTGTGAAGCAATCTGCTCTACTTCATTTTGGTCTGAAACAGCAACAACGTTCCGGGAACACAGGGTGGACTATTTCTTTCAGAAGTGAGTTCAAATGGAATAAGACTAAAATCTTGATGTCAGTGGAAAGCACGAGTAACCCGGCTTGGCCTCCCCAAAGTCGGCAAATCCATCTGAGTTTTTTGAACCATCAGAATAGAAACGGGGTAAAACCACAAAAATACTCTGTATTATGCGCAGTTCTTGGCAAATAAATGAACATTTCCTTTTTCCTAAGGTTTCGAATTCAGCAGAGCAAAATCTTGGTGAATTTTGGACTGAAGAATCAGCACGGTTTCAATCTCTCATATCTTATATCATATCTAAATCTTTTAGACTGTGAGCCCGTTGCCGGGTAGGGGCTGTCTCTATCTGTTGCCGAATTGTACTTTCCAAGCGCTTAGTACAGTGCTCTACACAGTTAAGTGCTCAATAAACACGACTGAATGACCATCCAAAAAAATACCTTCGAAGTGATTTGTTTTGAGGGGAAAAAAAAAATCAAACAAAATACTGCCTTTCTCAACACGGTCCTCCTTTTAATAGAATAACCCCACCTGCAAGGAACACAACACGTCGGTTTTTACACGAATGACCGCGAAACTTTTTTTAGCTACTGAGACTTCAGGTCGTCCTCTTCAAGAAAGACTTTCAGAATCAAGCGTCGGTTTGATGCAAAGCTTCCTTCAGCGGTAGGTCAAAGGGGTAGATTTAAGAGGTTTAAGGCGAAGGTCCACGCCTCTTCCGCCAGCCTCGGTGAAACCGGTTCCGGCGGAAGAGGGACGGAAATCTGCCCCCGCCACCGGCCCAAGTATGGAATCCAGTATTTGCTGGAACCCGCGACCCGCTGCCCCCCGCCCCCCCGGGCCCGCCAAGCCTGACCACGATTCCCGGGGGGAAAAATGTTGGGCGGGTGGCAGAGAGTCGCGTGTTGACAACTTCCAGGGGGGCCCTGGGACTAGTGATGGCTTTACTTGTGGCCGCAAAAGGAGGGCCGGGAGGGGCTGGCTCTGAATGTCAAGGGTCATCATCACTTGGAAGCTTTCTGAATAGTCCCGGGCAATCGGGAAGCAGCTGCATTCAAACCGAAACGACTGGTGGCAGATTCACTGGGCCATCTGCGCTTCCATGGCCTGCGCCGTCCATTCTGGGGCAGTCTGGCTGATCTTCTCCAGGAGATTGTTCACCTGGAAGCAGAGTGACTGAATCTGCTTGTCCCACGTCGGTAAAGCTTCACGCGCTAAGGAGAAAAAAAAAAGGGGGAATGCGTACAGGAGCGGAATTACTCGCAAAAAGAGTTCTTCGTGCGATACTTCTGAATGTTAAGATTTTAAAAAGTAAATAAGTTAAAACCAGAACACATCAAGTCAAGTACAGCAGACAGGGAGGGTACAGCGAAACGCACTATGGAAATTCTCTTCTCTCAGTTCCTTCTAGAAACCCCAATAAGGAGGTGTCGTTTGATGATAATAAGTACAGTGTACAGTAAGCGCTCAATAAATACGATTGATTGATTGATTGCAGAGCACTGTACTAAGTGCTTGGGAAGTACAAGTTGGCAACGTATAGAGACGGTCCCTATCCTTCCCCTCCCCACAGCACTTGAATGTATTTGTACATATTTATTACTCTATTTTATTTGTACATATTTACTATATTTATCAATGATGTGTATATAGCTATAATTCTATTTATTCTGATGGTATTGACACATGTCTACTTGTTTTGTTTTGTTGTCTGTCTCCCCCTTCGAAACTGTGAGCCCGTTGTTGGGTAGGGACCGTCTCTATATGTTCCCGACTTGTATTTCCCAAGTGCTTAGTACAGTGCTCTGCACACAGTAAGCGCTCAATAAATACGATTGAATGAATGAAGATAATAATAATAATAATGATGGCATTTATTAAGTGCTTACTATGTGCAAAGCACTGTTCTAAGCGCTGGGGAAGTCACAAGGTGATCAGGTTGTCCCACCAGGGGCTCACAGTCTTAACCCCCATTTTACAGATGAGGTAACTGAGGCACAGAGAAGTGAAGTGACTTGCCCAAAGTCACACAGCTGACAACGGTCAGAGCCGGGATTTGAACCCATGACCCCTGACTCCAAAGCCCGGGCTCTTTCCACTAAGCCACGCTGCTTCCTCAATGAATAAAACTGAGCTGCCCCCTAAGGGGAAGGAATAAGAGTAAGAATGATTTTTTTATAGTCTCGATACCTAATTACGGTTAATAGCGAACAGCGCTGTCCTTTCAAAGCAAAATGGACCACAAAAACACATCTTACTTTCAAAATGAACAATTCCATCAATCTGATCAATAAATCCATTCATGCGCCCTTCAGTTATCATTTGAGAAGCTATCTTTTCAGCCTGAAAAACAAGAATTAAACATCTTCACAATGTAGGCACTTTTCCAAACAGCTGCTAAGCGCTTAGTACAGGGCACCCAGTAAGCTCTCAATAAATACGACCGAATGAATCTGTTGAGACTGGCTTAACTACATGGTATTGCTAAAGTTTGAATGCAGACAGAATTTTACTGAATAGCTGCTATCAAATATAAGACTCCAGGAATATAAGTCAAATCTGACTGATCACTTTTAATACAAGAGTATTAAAGGAATGATATACCACACACACGCATTAACAAACACTTCACTGTCGGCCCGTTCTCAGGCTCTGCGTGCCAAATGCCACTTCTTTTTGCAATCCCCTAGTTGCTGACCATTCCGTCTTCCGATCAGTCAATCAATCAATCATATTTACGGAGCGCTTACTGTGTGCGGGGCTATACTAAGCACTTAAGACAGTACAACACAACAATATAACGGATACAATCCATTCCAGCAATCCCAAGGCCCAACTGCAAGTCTGCTCCGCCCTGGTATCCACCCCCTCTTCACGTCCAGGACAGAATTACTTTTAACATTTGACTTCATTTTCATTTCTGAAACTTTCAGTTAAGTGAATCTCTACAAGGTAGCTCTTAGGATCTTGAGTGTAAAGAAATACGGGAGAGGGAAAGATCGGTGGAAGAAATGGTGGGGTTTTGTCCGGTTTACCACACTGTTCTAGGTTCAAGTTTCAATCCTCTTGTACGTCACGCTAACGTTCAGTCTCAGAGGAGGCCTTCACCTCGGGTTTCTGAAGGCCTAATGACGGCTTGAAAATGTTCAAGTGAAAAGTCACTTGAAAATGTTGAATTCCAAAATCTTTTCTGTTCCCTATCTCGGATCCCATTCCCCGTCACCTACTAAAAACCCCTGCTTCTACTCTCCTTCACTCCCCGATCGTCATCTTCCCCTCTGCCAAACATGCTTAAATTTTCCCTATACTAAAAAAAGCCTTCTCTAGATTACTCTCCACATCCCAAACTTCTCAAATGGACTGTAATGCACTCCTCCTCTTCCAACTCCCTTCTTGACTCACTACCCCCTGGCTCCCGGCTCTCCCTCCCACTGAGACTGTGCTTTCCGAGGTCACTGAAGACCACCTCCTTGTCAAATCCAATGGGCTCCTGGTTTATCCTAATCCTCCACGGCCTTTCAACCCCCTTTGACGTTTTACCACAACCTTCTGAAAATGTTATCCAATCTTGGTTTGACTGACATAAATCTCTCATTTTTCTCTTTTTACCTCTCTGGCAGCTCCTCCTGAGTCTCTTATTGTTCTCATCCACCACTCGGTTCCCGACTGCAGGTATGACTCATATCTTTGTCCTGGGTCTTCTCATTTTCCACTCAGTTGTTCGGGGAGCTCGTGCTCTCCCAAAGCTTCGGCTGCCATCTCACTATCATCTGTTGTTTTACATTTTTATCGTCTCCGCAATGCCTGTACTTCTAACCAACTCCCCTACTGAGGACCATGTCTGATTTCCTGCAGTTTATTTTTTCCCAGTGCACAGTAGAGCATTCGGCACTATACTCCCAAATCTCTCTCGCTAGCACCAACCTCTCAACTCCTCTCCAACTTCGCATTTTTCCTCTTGCCTCTATGACAAGGCCACATGGATGACCCAAAGATGTGTCAAGGTCAAAACGTCTACAACAGAATTCCTCGGATTCTTTTCCAAGCCTCCGCTAATCTTCCACCGTACTTTACCAACACAGTTGATGATGCCACCACCCTCACTGTCCCAGAAGCCTGCAAACACTGGAATTATCTACGATTCCTCCACGTGTTTAACTCTTTCGTTCGGGCCCATTGCTCTTTCTTCCACAACCTAATGGTCACCATCAAGGTCAAAGAGCTTGTCCTATTCCAGCGCTTAGAATAGTGCTTGGCACATAGTAAGCGCTTAATAAATGCCATTATTATTGTTATTATTATTATTATTCCAACTCCATTACTTTGTCAACGGCCTCACTGGTCTGTCTCCGAACTCTCAATCAATAAGTAGCATTTGCTCAGTACCTACAAAACAGTGCTTGGCACATAGTAAGCGCTTAACACATACTAACACTATAAGTGCAGGGCTCTTAGGAGAGCAAGAAGCCTTCAAGGAGCTGACAGTTTATCGTGAGGAAGACAGGCACAAATTTAATTACAGATGAGAATGGAACGATATAAAGGTGAATAAATATCTACTTTAGTGATATAATAATAATAGTATTATTTATTAATGATTAATAATAGCATTTACATCCTATTAAGAGTACTAATTATGGCACTATGAGTAATAATAGTGTAGATATGAGGGCATTTATGAGGGCAGAAATGCTCAGGTGTCAGTTGGGGGGCAAAGAGCTGGAATTTTTAGAGAGCTTTGAAGATGAGGAGGGCTGCGGCTTAACGGATTTAAAAGGGGGAACGGAATTCCAGGCAGTTGGGAGAACGCGACCAGGAAGAGATCAGAGGTGGGAGAGGTGAGAGTGAAAAGATTCACTTAGGAGGAACACAGGATATGTGATCTGGGGATTAGCAGTGTGTAGCAGAGAAGCAGTGTGGTTTAAGTGGAAAGAGAACAGGCCTGGGAGTTAAAGGATTATAGGTTTTAATCCCATCTCCACCACTTATCTGATGCATGATCTTGGGGCAAGTCACTTAACTTCTCTGTGTCTCGATTCCCTCATCTGCAAAATGGGAATTCAATACCTGTTTCCCTCCTCCTTCAACTGTGAGCCCCTGGAGGACCCGATAATCTTGTATCTACTTTAGCCTTAGCAGAATGCTTGGCACATTGGAAAAGTAACAAATATCCTATTTTTTTAAGCAAAGCGGGCAAATAAGGGATTTTCTCTTATTTCAAATAAGTGAAAATAAGTGACTTCCATCCCACCACCACAGCACTTAAGTACATAAGCCATCTGTAATTTACTTTTAGTATCAATTAACGGTACTTATTGGGCACTTACTGTGTGCAGAGCACTGTACTAAGTGATTGGGATGCAATACAAGAGAGTTGACAGACGGGTTCCCTGACATTGGCAAGCTTTCAGTCTAAATAATGAATAAATGATGGCATTTATTAAGCGCTCTATGTGCAAAGCATTCATTCATTCAATTGTATTTATTGAGCGCTTACTGTGCGCAGAGCACTGTACAAAGCACTGTTTTAAGTGCTGGGGAAGTTACAAGGTGATCAGTTTGTCCCACGGGGGGCTCCCAGTCTTCATCCCCATTTTCCAGATGAGGGAACGGAGACACAGAGAAGTTAAATGACTTGCCCAAAGTCACCCAGCTGACAAGTGGCGGAGCCGGGATTTGAACCCATGACCTCTGACTCCAAAGCCCGTGCTTTTTCCACTGAGCCACGCTGCTTCTCTAAAAAGTTTCAGTCTGTACAGACTGTAGCTCGTTGTGGGCAGGGAATGTGTCCATTACATTGCTACACGGTACTCTCCCAAGCGCTTAATACAGTGCTCTGCACATAGTAGACTGTGAGCCTGACTGAGCCAAGAATGATGCCAACTTGTACTTCCCAAGTGCTTAGTACAGTGCTCTGCACACAGTAAGCGCTCAATAAATACGATTGAATGAATGAATGAACAGTAAGTGCTCAATAAATACGACTGATGGATGGGGAGACGGACATTAATAGATATAATTTAGAGATAGGTATGAAAATTGGCATTGTGGGGCAAATAACAAATGCCCAAAGGGCACACATGTCTGTCTCTCTCTCTAGTCTTTAAGCTCCTTCTGGGCAGAAATTGTGCACATGTACTTTATGGTATTGCGGTCTCCCAAGTGCTTCGTACATGCTCAACAAACACTATTGACTGATCAACGTGAAACTACCTAGCAGGACAGAAGTTGGGGCGGAGAAGCTACTCCCAGCACTTAAAACAGTGCTATCTTAATGATAGCGCTTAATAAATGCTATCATTATTATTATTAGAGGGGGAAGCCGAGGTCATGGCTGGATTGAGATCCTGAGAGAGTGAGGTGGAATGCAAGAAAAGCAAAAGACCCAAAGGCAAGGGGAGGAAAAGTGGCAAAAGAGCCAGTGAATGAGATTCAGGAGGAAGAGTCCGTAAACGGAGGCTCAGGAGAGTAGCACATCGGTAAAACCAAGGTGGGAGTGCATTTAGAGGAGAAGGGAGTGATGATCACCAATGTTGAAGGCAGCCAAGCAGTCGAGGAGAATTAGGGAAAGAACAGAGTTCATCAGAATTGGCAATGTGGAAATGAGGTGAGCCAGGGTTTCCTCCACCCTTCTCCCTGCTGAAACAACTCTGGAGTCCCTGGAAGAGAGCCTGGACTCCTGAGAGTCACGGGTTCAAATCCCGGCTCTGCCAACTAGCTGTGTGACTTTGGGCAGGTCACTTCACTTCTCTGGGCCTCAGTTCCCTCATCTAGAAAACGGGGATTAAGACTGTGAGCCCCCCGTGGGACAACCTGATCACCATGTAACCTCCCCAGCGCTCAGAACAGTGCTTTGCACATAGTAAGCGCTTAATAAACGCCATTATTATTATTCTTACTGTGTGCCAAGCACTGTGCTCTTAGAAGAGTACAATTGAGAGACCCTACCCTCAAGGAATTTACAGTCGAAGGATGGCAGTTGACAGGTACAAGTCATTCACCAGCTCTGTGACTGTTGTAGATGTTTGAAAAGAGAAATACTGTATTGATTTGCACATATACAAGTCATTCACAAACTCTGTTTTTCCTTCTCCCTGCTGAAGCAACTCCTGGAGTCCCTGTAAGAGAGCCTGGACTCCTAAGAGACCCATGATCTCTGACTCCAAAGCCCGGGCTCTTTCCTCTTTTGGGATCGGGTGAGAATTGAGGACCTCCACCCAACAAATCCCAATTTTCCTCCACCTCTCCTCCACCCTCCACCTCCGACTCTCGGCTCTCCTCAGATAAACACTCCCAAACAGCAACGGAATCACCCGGGATTCAACCAGCCATCCTTCCTCTGCTTCCCAAGTGGGCATGTCCTTCCTGCCCCCAGGACCGCGTGGCTCAGTGGAAAGAGCCCGGGCTTGGGAGTCAGAGGTCGTGGGTTCTAATCCCGGCTCCACCACTTGTCAGCTGTGGGACTCTGGGCAAGTCACTTAACTTCCCTGGGCCTCAGTTCCCTCATCCGCAAAATGGGGATGAAGACCGTGAGCCCCACGTGGGACAACCTGATTACCTTGTATCTCCCCCAGTGCTTAGAACATAGTGAGCGCTTAACAAATACCATCGTTATTAGTATTACCCCTCCAGATTCCTCCGTGGGGGCCAAATTCGCACCGGTGTATTTCCTTCCCATCAGTTCCTTGAAAACAGAAGGAGCTTAACAGATACTATTACTACTATTCTCAAACTAAATCTCCTCACTGGGAGTCATTCTTGCCTCTTTGGCCACTGATCCCGGGTTTAGGGTCTACCTAAAGCCTCAAAATCCCGCTCCCTTCAAATCAAGCAGACCTCGGCTCTCCCCATCTCCTGCAAGAAACTTTCTCTGATTAGTTTTTTTTTTCCTCCCCAGGTTACATCCTCCCTGCCACCAACTCAGCACTTGGGGACTCCCAGTCATTTGTAGCTCTTCTGCGCATATACATCATATATATATATATACACATCACTAGTTCAGGACTCAGTCATCCGCATACCCCATCTTTCCATTCACTCTTTGCAATCTGTTCTTTTGTGTGTGTCTTTTTACCCTCTTAAATAATAAGCTCCCGGAGGGCAGAGAGCTTCTCTTCTAAGTTCTTTGAACTCTCCCAAGTCCTTAAATACAAAGAAGGTGCTCAATACTACAGACTGATTGGACAAGAATAAGAGGTGGGAATTTGGACGGTGGAAAGCGGAGAAGACTTTTTTAGAACAGGGAAGACCTGAGTGTGTTTGTCTTCACTGCATAATTTCCCCACCCCAATTTTTCAGGGGAAAAGAAAACTTTCTGACCCACAAAATTGTGAACACACGTTGCAGGTTGCAAGAGGAGACGGATTAGAGTGTGATAATGCAACACAGATAGGCTCGCATGGAGGAGGGTGCTTTTTTGAAAGGGGCACGGGCCAGGATAGGAAGAGAGGGGTCAAAATGCAACAATGCGACCGACGGCCCACGCCTGGGGAAGGGGGGTTTCTTCTTTAAAAGAGGCACGTGCCAGGGTAGTAAGAGGAGAAGGATAAAACGGGATACTATCCGACTCGGGCTGAAGGACCGGGGAGTTTCTCCCGTGAAACAGAGCACGTCTGGAGGAGAAGAGAAGACTGAGGTAAATTCACTGAGCATTCATCACTTGGGAAAGAAACAGAGGCAAGAGAGGAAGTTTCAAGTAACTCTGCCCTTCTCTTCCTTCTCCCCACCTAGCTTTATGCAAAACGGGGGTGGTAATCATGCAAATAAATACAGTATTTCTCTTTTCAAACATATGCTACAGCCACAGAGCTTGTGAATGGCTTGTATCTGTGCAAATCAATACAGTATTTCTCTTTTCAAACATCTACTACAGCCACAGAGCTTGTGTCTCTGTCAACTGCCACCCTTCAACTGTAAATTCCTTGAGAATAGGGTCTCTTAATTGTACTCTTCTAAGAGTACAGTGCTTGCCACACAGTAAGAATAATAATAATAATGGCATTTATTAAACGCTTACTATGTGCAAAGCACTGTTCTAAGCGCTGAGGAGGTTACAAGGTGATCAGGTGGTCCCAAAAGGGGCTTACAGTCTTAATCCCCATTTTACAGATGAGGGAACTGAGGCCCAGAGAAGTAAAGTGACTTGCCCAAAGTCACCCAGCTGACATGTGGCAGAGCCGGGATTTGAACCCATGACCTCTGACTCCAAAGCCTGGGCTCTTTTCACCAGGCCACGCTGCTTCTCCAAGGCATTTAATGAATGGTAGTGTTTCATTGATTGGGTGAATATTCCTAATCCAGATTCCATTTACTGTTAAGATTAATACAGGAATTTGCAGACTAAAGGATAGGACAGAAAAAAACTTCTCAATCAATCAATCAATCGCATTTATTGAGCGCTCACTGTGTGCAGAGCACTGTACTAAGTGCTTGGGAAGTACAAGTTCTCCTTTAAAGTGAGGTTTAAATCCTGCACTATGCCTGAAGGTGGAACTCCTAATACACCTAAAAAATATACTGTCCTTTGTATTAAACTCTTCAAAGGGCAGAATTTTTAAGCTCTGCAATATTATTATTATTATCACATTATTATTTATTATTATTATTATATTTGAAAATAATATTTGAAAAATACTATTTTTTCAAATCAATAGAGAAAGACAGAGATAGTAACTATGGTATTTATTACAAGCTATGTGCTAACCACTGCTAAGCTGTTTTCCTCTCCTCTTCCCCATCCCCCTGCCCTACCTCCTTCCCCTCCCCACTTGTACATATATTTGTATAGATTTATTACTCTATTTATTTTACTTGTACATAGTTACTATTCTTCTATTTATTTTGTTAATGATGTGCTTCTAGCTTTAATTCTATTTGTTCTGACGTTTTGACACCTGTCTACATGTTTTGTTTTGTTGTCTGTCTCCCCCTTCTAATAATAATAATAATAATAATGATGGCATTTATTAAGCATTTACTATGTGCAAAGCACTGTTCTAAGCGCTGGGAAGGTTACAAGGTGATCAGGTTGTCCCACAGGGGGCTCACAGTCTTAACCCCCATTTTACAGATGAGGCACAGAGAAGTTAAGTGACTTGCCCTAAGTCACACAGCTGACAATTGGTGGGGTGGGGATTTGAACCCATGATCCCTGACCCCAAAGCCCGGGCTCTTTTCCACTGAGCCACGCTGCTTCTAGACCATGAGCCCGTTGTTGGGTAGGGACCGTCTCTATCTGTTTCCGACTTGTACTTCCCAAGCGCTTAGTCCAGTGCTCTGCCCACAGTAAGCGCTCACTAAATAGAGGAGCAGTGTGGTCCAGGGGAAAGAGCCCGGGCTTTGGAGTCAGAGGTCACGGGTTCGAATCCCAGCTCCGCCACTTGTCAGCTATGTGACTTTGGGCTAGTCACTTGACTTCTCTGGGCCTCAGTTCCTTCATCTGTAGAATGGGGATGAAGACTGTGAGCTTCCCATGGGACAACCTGATAATAATAATAATAATAATAATAACAATGGCATTTGTTAAGCACTTACTATGTGCAAAGCACTGTTCTAAGCGCTGGGGAGGGATACAAGGTGATCAGGTTGTCCCACGTGGGGCTCACAGTCAATCCCCATTTTACAGATGAGGTAACTGAGGCTCAGAGAAGTTAAGTGACCTGATCACCTTGGAACCTCCCCAGCGCTTAGAACAGTGCTTGGCACATGGTAAGCGCTTAACAAATACCATTATTATTATTATAAATATGATCAAATGAATGAATAAAATAATCAGGTCCCACATGGAGCTCGCAGGTCCCACATGGAGCTCGCAGTCTAAGAAGGAGGGAGAACAGGTCGTAAATCCCTATTGTGCAGATGGGGGAACTGAGGCACAGAGAAGTTAAGTAAGTTAAGAAGGTATTTGAACTCAGGCCTAGCTCCCATGGTCATTGTATTTAGCCATGCTGCTTTTCTGAGACAAAAAAAGACAGAAAACTGAAAATATGGTGAAGATACAGTCATAACTAAGTTCCCTTGTGGTCAGGAAACCTGGCTACCAACTCTGTTATACACTCTCCCCAGGACTTAGTAGTAGTAGGACTAATAATAATGTTAATGATGGTATTTGTTAAGCGCTTACTATGTGCAAAGCACTGCTCTAAGCGCTGGGGGGGGGGATACGAGATGATCGGGTTGTCCCACGTGGGGCTCACAGTCTTAATCCCCATTTTCCAGATGAGGGAACTGAGGCCCAGAGAAGTGAAGTGACTTCCCCAAGGTCACACAGCTGACAAGTGGCGGAGCTGGGATTCGAACCCGTGACCTCTGACTCCAAAGCCCAGGCTCTTTCCCCCGGGCCACGCTGCTCCTCTGTGTGCCAAGCACTGGGGTAGATAATCGGGCTGTCCCACGCGGGGCTCACCGTTTTCATCCCCTTTTTCCAGACGAGGGAACTGAGGCACAGAGAAGTGAAGTGACTCGCCCAGGTCACACAGCAGACACGTGGCAGAGCGGGGGATTAGAACCCACATCTTCTGAGTCCCAAGCCCCTGCCCTCTGGGAGCTGAGGGTCGGCGAGTGTCTCCCACGGCGCTCCTGACTCCCTGCGCCCCCCATACCCCGCGGCGGCGACCGGGCCGGCCCGTGGCAGAGCTGCCCCGCAAGCGGGGGGTAGTGGAAACGGATGGAGGGAAGACCGAAGTCACCCATCTTGGCCGGGGCCTGGGGAAAGGTTTGGGCCGGGAGCAAGATGAAGCTCCTCTTAAAGTGGAGCGGGGACCAGGCCCTCCCCAGCATCACCAATTTGTACTTCCCAAGCGCTTAGTACAGTGCTCTGCACATAAGAAGCGCTCAATAAATACGACTGATGATGATGATGATGACCTCTCTGCACCAGGACAGTCAAAGACGACGCCCCTGTGTTTGCCTCAGCGCAAACCCTGGCGGCATCTGGACGCCACCTTGGGCCCAACGCTCGCGGTTGATGATGATGATGATGGCATTTGTTAAGCGCTTACTATGTGCAAAGCACTGTTCTAAGCGCTGGGGGGGATACAAGGTACTCAGGGTCGTCCCACGCGGGGCTCACGGCCTTAATCCCCATTTTCCAGATGAGGGAACTGAGGCCCGGAGAAGTGAAGCGACCTGCCCAAAGTCACCCAGCTGACAAGTGGCGGAGCCGGGATTTGAACCCATGACCTCTGACTCCAAAGAGGAGCCCCGGCCCGGCCTGGCCCGGGAGCCACACCCCGGCTCCCCCGCTTCGGGCCGGGCTCTTCACCGCTCGATCAAAGTGATTTTTAGAGCCCTAGAAATAATGATGGCGGCATCCTGTCAGTGCTGAGGAGAAACAGCAAGAGTACGCCCAGCAAACTCCTCAACGGACCATGCCTCAAAATGAAAAAGCCCCGTGCGGTACGCTACACGCAGTAAGCACTCGATAAATACGACCGACTGACCGCTCTGAAATTATTTTAAAAGAGACAATGAACACATGCTCCTCAAATTTCTCACTTAAATCTAGAACTTGGGGAAAAAATGGTTTCCATCTTCAGAAGCAGCGCGGCTCAGTGGAAAGAGCCCGGGCTTGGGAGCCAGAGGTCGTGGGTTCTAATCCCGGCTCCGCCGCTTGTCAGCTGTGTGACTTTGGGCAAGTCACTTCACTTCTCTGGGCCTCCGTTCCCTCATCTGTAAAATGGGGATTAAGACTGTGAGTCCCACGTGGGACGACCCTGAGTACCTTAGAACGGTGCTTGGCACACAGTAAGCGCTTAACAAATACCAACATTATTATTATTATTAGTTCCCCTTACTGTGATACCAAAACGTTGTAAAAATTAAGTCCTTTTCAGAGCCGCTAAACATTCCGAGCGTTACCTTCTCGTGTGTTCAATGCTGTTCATTTAGGTTTTATGAAAACAATTGTTAAGCATTACTTGAAGATATTTTGGTGTACTCTCTCCACATCTAAACGCTTGCTCCTGGAATTTCCTTATTCAAGCAGAAGAAAATACCTTTGACGCAGGAATCTCTAAGAGCGCTCCAAGTTCTTCGAAGGTAATATTGTTATATAATTTGCTTGCAGACAACAAATTGTGTTCAATGACAGCTCTGTCCAAGATGCTGGAACCTTAAAGGATTATAAATAAATAGGCAGATTAGGATAGAGTCCCCTAAATCCGGAATGACACCCTTCACATAGTTCTTCCAACTATCCTGGGGCCTCTGTTGGAGACGGAATCTTTGGCCGGGTGAATCCCCGATCGGATTCGGTGACGGCAACATTTACATTTCTACATTCTTTCCAATTTTAAGATACTTTGGAGTGGTCTTTAAAAATCACATGAAGCGTTTCTGATCGTTCACAAGAGCCCCAATCCCATCTGAACCAACAACCCACATGCCGAGAGAGACAAGAAGCGCGAAGAAGAAGTGTGATATGACATCTTAGGTGCAGCAGCGTGGCTCAGTGGGAAGAGCACGGGTTTTGGAGTCAGAGGTCATGGGTTCAAATCCCAGCTCTGCCAATTGTCAGCTGTGTGACTTTGGGCAAGTCACTTAACTTCTCTGTGCCTCAGTTCCCTCATCTGTAAAATGGGGATTAAGACTGTGAGCCCCCTGTGGGACAACCTGATCACCTTGTAACCCCCCAGCGCTTAGAACAGTGCTTTGCACATAGTAAGCGCTTAATAAATGCCATTATTATTATTATTATTATCACAGCAGTGCATAGCTGGAGGCCAGAAACTAGAACTGTGCGCTGGTTAATTAGCAAAATAATGTTGCGTTTAAGCATAGGTGGGACTCATTCACAGATGCCAACACAAACACACTGATGTCTACACAAACCGCATACTAAATTGGCTGAGCCCACCACAGGAAAAAAAGGCCCAGGGGACTGAGGATGGGGGAAGCAGCACGATGGGTAAAGCACATGCGTGGGAGTCAGAAGGTCATGGGTTCTAATCCTGGGCTCCACCGGGCATCCCGGGTCTGCTGGGAGGCCTTGGGCAAGTCATTTCACCTCTCTGCACCTCAGTTACCTCATCTGTAAAATAGAGATTGAGACTGCGAGCCCCACGGGGACAATCTGATTACCTTGTATTTACCCCATGGGGAGCCGTGTGGCTCAGTGGAAAGAGAACAGGCTTGGGAGTCAGAGGTCTTGGGTTCTAATCTCAGTTTCGCCACTCGTCCGCTGAGTGACCTTGGGCAAGTCATTTAACTTCTCTGTGTCTCAGTTATCTCAACTGTAAAATGGGGACCGCGACTGCGAGCCCCACATGGGACAATCTAATTACGTTACATTTACCCCAGCGCTTAGAACACTTAAACAGCATAATTATTATTAACAATATTAACAAATATCACAATTATTACTATTAAGAGGCTCTGGCGGAAAGAAAGGGTATGGGATCTACGGAGTTCGCAGGAGTTTGGGGGCTCCGGTGGACGGAAAGAGGGGAAGGGGACTTAGAAGGGTCTTGTGAGGGAGAGAAATGACAGAGGGGAGAGGAATGGGATGCTTACTTTTCTGGCTCTTGCAGGATCAGACCTGGGGAGTCAAGCCCAAGGATGCTGGAAAGGTTTTGGTTTCCAGTTGTCATCCACAGTGCCTCCTTCCTTACTTGTCAGTGACGGACAAGGAGTTGCGGAGCCAAGAGGCCTGGGGTTTTTGCCACTGTGGGTTCTCGCACCCTTGTGCTGCCAGATGAGAGTTAAGGAGGGATGTGGTGACTTTGCATCCGCGGAAAAGGGCAGCGGGAGGGGAAGAATGAAGAATTCCTCCTGAGGCACGGCCAACGGCTCTCACGGTGGTATCGCTGTTGCCATCACGAGGTATCAGACAACATGGAGGGGGCTGGCGATTTCCTGAGCACATCACTCCATCAAGCCATCTTAGCGTTTATATGTTTACACTTTGACTTACTAACCGATTACTTCTGTTGCGATGACTTGTATCTCTTTCTCTTATTTACGGTTTACTCGGCCGTTTAAGCCGACTAGCTTTCCTATTTGCTTGTAGGCTCCTTGAGGAGAGGAGCCTAAAAGTCTCTTTTACTTCGGTTTTGTTCCCAAGAAACCCCAGGACGCATTTACAATCGGAAAATTCAGCATCACTACCAGGTTGGGCACTCAGATGCAGTATTCTGCTCCCAGTAGGAACTCAAACAATCAAGTTATTGAGCACTTACTTGGTGCAGAGCACTGTACTAAGCCCTTGGTGAGAGAACAATGCAACCAAGTTGGTAAACTCGTAGTACAACAAAGTAGGTAAACGCACTCATCTGTAAAATGGGGATGAAGACCGTGAGCCCCTCATGGGACAACCTGATTACCTTGTATCTACTCCAGCGCTTAGAACAGTGCTTTGCACATAACAAATACCAACATTATTATTATTACTCCCTGTCCACAAGGAGCTTAGAGTCTAGGTAGGGAGACGGACATTGAAATAAATTATATATTTGTACATAAATGCCGTGGGGCTGAAGGTGGGCTGAAAATCAAGTGCTTAAAGGGTATCTGTCTATGCTTAAAGGGTACAGACGGATCCAAGGACATTGGCAGGATTAAGGGGAAATGAAGACTGAGTAGAGGAAGGCCTCTTGGAGGAGATGGGATTTTTTTTCTAAGACTTTGGAAGTGGGGAGAATGGTGGTTTGCCTTCTACGAAGGGGAACAGAGTTCCAGGCCAGAGGGAGGATGTGGTCAAAGGGGTCAGTGACAAGACGGATGAGACGGTGGCATTAGAGGAACAATGTTTGCGGGCCGGGCTGTTATATGAAATAAGCCAAGTAAGGGAAGGAGGGGGAAAGCTGACTGTTTTAAAGCCCATGGTGAAGAGTTTGTTTGATGAGAATGTGATGGGCAATCACTGGAGGGTGTTGAGGAGACACATGGACTAAATGGTTTCCGAGAAAAATGATTCAGACACCAGCATGACATACGGAATATAGAGGGGAGAGACAGGCGGCAGGGAAGTCAGAGAGGGAGCTGATGTAATAATAATAATAATAATAATAATGGTATTTGTTAAGCGCTTACTATGTGCAAAGCACTGTTCTAAGATGATCAGGTTGTCCCACGTGGGGCTCACAGTCTTAATCCCCATTTTCCAGATGAGGGAACTGAGGCCCAGAGAAGTGAAGTGACTTGCCCAAAGTCACACAGCTGACAAGTGCTTAATACTGTACTGTGAACCCAGGAAGCACTCAATAAATACTATTGTCTCCCCATGTAGACTGTAAATTCCTGATTGGCTGCGTCAACCAACTTTCTTATACCGGACTTTCCCAAATGCTTAGTACAGTGCTGCGCACACAGTAAGTTCACAATAAATTCCATTGATTGACTGATCCAAATAAGAAAGGGTTTTTATTAAAAGAAAAAAAGGTTTCAAATAGGAACTAATCAATTATAATTTCTCCACCTTCTTGGTGGGCCAGTGGAAGTGAGACAGTACACAGTAGGGGAAGTGGAAGGAAACTTGGGACATTACAGTTTTAATCATGGGGAATGGTGCCAAAGAGAACAACAATCCCACGGTTTCTCCAGACAGCCTTCTGTCAGAACTGGAGCAAACACTGGGCTGGATGGCCTATTTATCTGACTCGACAGTGATGTTGCTTCTGTTAAATATCTGAGGCAGACCAGGCGAGAAAGGAAGACGAGTCTTGACCAGGATGAAACAGAAGGGGTGGCATTTTGGCCACTGGTTTCCAATTCCCTTCCCCCAGCAACTGGGAGGGGTGTGTGTGTGTGTGTTCGGTGGGGGAGAACCACAGGTGGAGAGGGACGTGATGGAGGTAAGAGGACTATGGAAGAACAGTAGATCTCCGTAAGGGATGAGTGATTCAAACAAAGGCAGATCAGTTCAGTGTCAAGGTACTGATGAGAACTGGATGACTTTCCGCAGGCCCTATTTTGGGACAGTTGGCTACGGCGCTGCAGGACTGGAAAGAAACATAGGCTAGCAAACAACCAGGCCTCGCTTCCCGTGGGGTTATTTCCCCTGGACTGATGGGACTACAAATTTCATCAACCCCTATGCAGGACGAAGTCCCTCCGAAACGTCTGCAAGCCCAGTTTGGCTCAGGGTCTCTTCCCAACACCCCAAATGATATCAGCCCACCAGCCCCTCTTTATGCTGTCGAGTCGTCTCCAACCCACAGCGACACGATGGACGCGTCTCTCCCATCTGCAATCATTCTGAGAGTGCAACCACAGAGTTTTCTTGGTAAAAATACGGAAGTGGCTTACCATTGCCTCCTTCCGCGCGGTAAACTTGAGTCTCCGCCCTCGACTCTCTCCCCTGCTCCTGCTGCCCAGCACAGGGGAGTTTTGACTTGTAGCAGACTGCCTTCCACTCACAAGCCACTGCTCAATAATAGTAATAATAATGATGGCATTTATTAAGCGCTTACTATGTGCAAAGCACTGTTCTAAGCGCTGGGGAGGCTGCAAGGTGATCACGGTGTCCCACGTGGGGCTCCCAGTCTTCATCCCCATTTTCCAGATGAGGGAACTGAGGGCCAGAGAAGTGAAGCGACTTGCCCCAAGTCACACAGCTGACAAGTGGTGGAGCCGGGATTTGAACCCTTGACCTCTGACTCCAAGGTAGGAATAGAATGCGTACGCCTCTGCTTGACTCTCCCTCCCGTAGTCGAGACTGGTAGAGCACTGGAAACTCCCCAGCTGTGATCCTGAGAGGGGTCAGCCCCTCTAGAACTAATATATTAATTTATACCCTACCTCAGCAATTGTGTTTAAATTATTTCCATTGTCCGTTCAATTATTTATTCTGATTGTTCTACTCTGAAATATTTGTCTGTCTGTCTTCCCCACTGCAAGCGCCTTGTGGGCAGGGAAAATGTTTCTTGCTTCTATTATTTTCTCAAATGCTTAGTACTATGACTGGCATCAGGAACTCAATAAATACGAACGACTACTATCATTACTACAACTACTACTAGAAAAGCAGCGTGGCTCAGGGGAAAGAGCAGGGGCCTTGGAGTCAGAGGTCATGGGTTCAAATCCCAGCTCTGTCAGCTGTGGGACTTTGGGCAAGTCACTTCACTTCTCTGGGCCTCAGTTACCTCATCTGGAAAATGGGGATTAAGGCTGTGAGCCCCCCGTGGGACAACCTGATCACCTTGTAACCTAGCCAGCGCTTAGAACAGTGCTTTGCACATAGTAAGCGCTTAATAAATGTCATTATTATTATTATTGCTACTACTCCAACTATCTCTAGCATAGCATTCAGGGACCACAACCCAGAGCCTAGACAGATCCTGGATTTTGAGTCCACGGAAGGCTCTTGTCTCTCTCCCCTCTCCAGTACTGCTGCCCAGATGGTTTCTCTGCCCAGCACAGGAATAAAATTTGTGCGACGGAAGGGTCTGAGAATAAAGCACATTTTAGACTTCTCAGATCAAACCAACTGTCCAGATTCCTAACTACTGGGGCACAAATTAACGAAGTGTTCCAGTACTTGTAAAGCACCTTTACCCTGAGTTCAGACACACAGTTTTTAGCCCGACTCAGGGCTAGTGTCAGGGCTTAACATATATGGATTAGGTTCATTCATTCAGTTGTATTTACTGAGCGCTTACTGTGTGCAAAGCACTGTGCTAAGCGCTTGGGAAGTACAAGCTGGCAACATATAGAGATGGTCCTTACCCAACAACGGGTTCTCCAGTCAAATGTTCCGCGGCTATGCCAGCTGTGACTTTTTCTTTATGAATTTTCCCGATAACTAAGTCTCCGCAATTGGGTTGGGGCACATTAGGATTCAAATGGTAGCCTGCTCATCAACCCTGATTTGATTTTTTCACTCAGATTAGGAAAAGGGGGCACTTGCTGAACGCTAAATGAGTGCGCCGTTCATGCAAACCTGTGGTCTCTACTTCAGGCTAATGATTTTTGTTTTTTGTTAATTCGCCTCCTCTGTTTGACTGAAAGCTTCCTGAAGAGAAGGCCGTGCCTTGTCTTTCCTTTCACTGTCCCCTAAAGGACAGAGGGCCCTCAAATACTAATGAACGAACCGATCGCGGCAGCAGTTCTAACGAGCAGGGGCCAGAAACCTACGACTTGCCAGTTCCATATGGCTCTTCTGAAAATCAAATATGGCTCTTGAGCACGGACACTCAACCACAAAGTAGGCAGCTGTGAAGGAGACACCAACTGCCTGGCCCTTACAGCAAATAATTACACAGGAAGCCGGGCAGGAGGTAGTTGGCTCAACACACCACACCCCTTTGAGCAACAAAAGGGCCTAAGGGGTGCCCAGATGGCAGCCCGATGCCTCACTGGACAGCAAAATGAACAAGAGCTGAAGTGGGCTAGCTGAGTTGGCAGGATCGGAGATGACTCGTTCCCAACGCAAGCCACGGGCAGGAGGAATCTCCGAGCTGGGAATCATGCCGTCCTAAAGACAACTACCGGTGCGCTGAGTGCCAAGCAGCAGGGGGTGAGTTCAGCCACAGAGCCAGGTGCTGTTAAGTATTCACTGCAAGCCCCACGCGTACCAAATCCAGGAGCAGGAGAGTTAAGTGGAAGCGAGGGAAGGAAACAACCAGATTTAGGTCCGTCCGGCCCTCTCTCCCACTTGTAAGGTAGGGCAAACCCTGGTCTTCCCAAATCCCCCTTGCCCCTCTTCAACTTTTTTTCTGCTGGAGAGTTTTCTCCAAACTGAGCCCAGGGGAGGAAACAGAAATGGAGTAACAGCACGGGCCCCAGCCTTCCTCTTTCCCTCCCGGCCTGCTAGCTTTCAGAGCTGGGAGGGAAGCAAGGAGTCAGGGGGACGGGGATGAAGAGCAGAGGCGGGGCAAAGCTGAAAGATCCCCTCCCTCCAACTGGCGCAAGATGCAAAGACAACTCCCAGGTCAGAGTTCTCCGGGAACTCTCAAAATGACATGGATTACACGGAGGTATATTAAAGTTAGCATACTACGGATGGACGGGCCTAATTCTATGGGCTCCTGGAAGAAAAGAACACGTGGTTTACAAAGCTGGCTCACAGGAATCGTCACCATACTTATAATCTGTTTATACCATCTGCTGTAGTTGCTTTTTGGTGAGGCATCAACATTGCAGCAAATTCCTGAAGCTGATTTCCTCTGATGATTCTGTCTAGATACATCTTCTCTAGGATTCCGTAGGCTGCGAGTTGCTGGCATCTTTCATCCTTAAATAGGGTGGCTAACATACGAGAACGCTGCTGCCCTAAAGAAACGCACAACAAAAGCAGTGTCATTGGTTTCCCAGGTAAAAATATTTCGTTTTTGTGATTTCTTTTCATATTAATCAGAAACACATTCTTGACAAAACCACATAAGGTCACGAGCATTGCCGGACCGTAAAAGGCTTGTCATCATTGATATCACAATACAACATCTATAAATAATTGTGTTTTGTGCTCAAAGAAGCGAGTAAAAATTAACCTCTTGGAGAGTAGGTGGGCCGAAAGAGTCAATATGGGACCCACGGCCCCAAACCACACAAAGAATATCCTTTATTGTGTTTCTGGTCTTCATTCTGGCCAGTCAGCCTACTGGGAAGCCCAGTTTAGTTTTGGAGAGGCTGGTGATTTTCATGGTGGGGAGGAAGAGGCCCTTTTCTAGTCCCCAATCATTAGAGCATTCACAGTGCAGCGCTTAGAACAGTGTTTGGCACATACTAAGTGCTTAACAAATACCATCATCATTACTATTATTTTATTGTAAGGAAAAAGAAAAATGTTCATATTCTGTAAAATTTTCTTAGAGCCAGAACTGCTTCAACATATCCCATCTTAAGCACTGAATGATTCTATTAAATGGAGACTTTAGTGTAAACCAAGTTTTAAAGATGTATCACAAACATTATCTGTTATAAAAGTAGGTTAAATGGCAGGGCTTGCTGTGGGAAGAACATTCTCAAAAAAAAAAAAACTAAACTAAATACAGCATCACCAAACCAGAGGACTTTCATTTTAGTTTCTTTCCCTTTTAAGTTGTTTTCCATAAACACAACTGGATACTATTTTAATCACAAGGTTGTTTTTTTTAACAGAATTAGCTACAGTGTTGTATAAATGGGAATCACTGACATTCAGAGAAAAAAACAAATTAAAGAAAAAGCAGCTGCCACCCAACCATCTAATATATTCTTTACTTTTATCATCAACATTAACCAACTAGCAAAGCACTATTAATCAAAAGTAGGGGTCTTCACCCAGGGTAAAAAAACCAAAACAGACGTCGTAAATTATGAATTGTTCCAAACCACTGGCGATATTTAAAATTTCAGTCAAAGTTACAGCCATTACAGCAGATAATGGTGAAATTCAGGGTGAAGAAATAGAGGAGGAGGGTCAAGAAGAGCTGATGAAAAGACAGCCCCAAGGCTTTGAGGCTTTACTGTATTTTTTTGAGAGAAGAGTGACGAATGTGAGGGAGCGGTGTGTAATTAACGTGAAACCTTGAGACCACACTGTCGCTGCCCTACCGGCTTGTGTGCATGTGTGAATGTGTGTATCGAGACCCTCGTGTCTCTCTCCACTTCAATCCATACTTCATGCTGCTGCCCGGATTATCTTTGTCCAGAAATGCTCTGGGCATATTACTCCCCTCCTCAATAATCTCCAGTGGCTACCAATCAATCTGCGCATCAGGCAGAAACTCCTCACCCTGGGCTTCAAGGCTGTCCATCACCTTGCCCCCTCCTACCTCACCTCCCTTCTCTCCTTCTCCAGCCCAGCCCGCACCCTCCGCTCCTCCACCGCTAATCTCCTCACCGTACCTCGTTCTCGCCTGTCCCGCCATCGACCCCCGGCCCACGTCATCCCCCGGGCCTGGAATGCCCCCAATCCCTCTGCCCATCCGCCAAGCTAGCTCTCTTCCTCCCTTCAAGGCCCTGCTGAGAGCTCACCTCCTCCAGGAGGCCTTCCCAGACTGAGCCCTTTCCTTCCTCTCCCCCTCGTCCCCCTCTCCATCCCCCCATCTTACCTGCTGCCCTTCCCCACAGCACCTGTATATATGTATATATGTTTGTACATATTTATTACTCTATTTATTTTACTTGTACATATCTATTCTATTTATTTTATTTTGTTAGTATGTTTGGTTTTGTTCTCTGTCTCCCCCTTTTAGACTATGAGCCCACTGTTGGGTAGGGACTGTCTCTATATGTTGCCAATTTGCACTTCCCAAGCGCTTAGTACAGTGCTCTGCACACAGTAAGCGCTCAATAAATACGATTGATGATGATTTGTAAGTACATGCATGATGTTGACTTTGTGCAATCTGGCTTCTTGCCCCTCTATTCCAAGGAAAGTGCCCTGAGGTTGTGGGGAAGTTCAGTGGTTGGGGCCTTCCACTTGTTCCTTCTCTTCCAACTGTCCCCTCTGAACTATTGTTGTTGTGCCTCTAGGCCTGCTTGACTGTCTCCTAACCATTAAGTGAACAAGAGCAGTCACTTAACTTCTCCGTGCCTCGGTTACTTCATCTGCAAAATGGGGATTAAAATTGTGGGAGCCCCCCGTGGGACAACCTGATCACCTTGTAACCACCCCAGCGCTTAGTACGCGCTTAACAAATACCAACATTATTATTATTAATTCCAGTCCCTAGAGTCCCTAGGAGTGGAAGAAGACGGGATGAAATGTGGTAGACTGTGAGCCCGTTGTTGGGTAGGGACCGTCTCTATATGTTGCCGACTTGTACTTCCCAAGCGCTTAGTACAGCATTCTGCACACAGTAAGCGCTCAATAAATACGATTGAATGAATGAATGGCAGGCCTTTAGGCCTGGACTCCAGTTTGGCCAAGCCACCACTTATTCCACATGGGCACATCACGTATCTTCTCCTCCTTTGTTTGCCTGCCTTATCAGGGAGCTTGGTAGTCAACGTCCTGAGACAGGATGGAGCTGTTCCTTCCTCAGTAATAATAATAATAATGATGGCATTTATTAAGCGCCTACTATGTGCAAAGCACTGTTCTAAGCGCTGGGGAGGTTACAAGGTGATCAGGTTGGCCCACGGGGGCTCAGTCTTCATCCCCATTTTACAGATGAGGCCCAGAGAAGTGAAGTGACTCGCCCAAAGTCACCCAGCTGACAAGTGGCGGAGCCGGGATTTGAACCCGTGACCTCTTGACTCCAAAGCTCGTGCTCTTTCCACTGGGCCACGCTGCTTTTCTTCTCCTACACCACTTTGATTCCTGTATCAACCTCCTTGCTGACCTCCCTGCCTCCGATTATCTCCCCACTCTAGTCCCTATTTCACTCTACTGCCAGATCATTTTTCTACAAAAACGTTCAGTCCCCGTCACCCCACTCAAGAAATTCCAGTTGTTGCCCAGCAAAAAATCCCCCTCAATCACCTTGCCCCCACCTAGAGAAGCAGCATGGCTCAGTGGCAAGAGCCTGGGCTCGGGAATCAGAGGTCACGGGTTCTAATCCCAACTCCCCCCCTTAATAATAATAATAATAATGATGGCATTTGTTAAACGCTTACTATGTGCAAAGCACTGTTCTAAGCGCCCTTCTCATTCATTCATTCGTATTTATTGAGTGCTTACTGTGTGCAGAGCACTGTACTAAGCACTTGGGAAGTACAAGTTGGCAACATATAGAGACGGTCCCTACCCAACACTGGGCTGTGTGACTTTGGGCCAGTCACTTCACTTCTCTGAGCCTCAGTTCCCTCATCTGGAAAATGGGGATGAAGACTGCCCTCCCTCTGCCCATCTGCCAAGCTAGCTCTCTTCCTCCCTTCAAGGCCCTACTGAGAGCTCACCTCCTCCAGGAGGCCTTCCCAGACTGAGCCCCTTCCTTCCTCTCCCCCTCATCCCCCTCTCCATCCCCATCTTACCTTCTTCCCTTCCCCAGAGCACCTGTATATATGTATATATGTTTGTACATATTTATTACTCTATTTATTTATTTAACTTCTACATATCTATTCTATTTATTTTATTTTGTTAGTATGTTTGATTTTGTTCTCCATCTCCTCCTTTTAGACTGTGAGTCCACTGTTCGGTAGGGACTGTCTCTATATGTTGCCAACTTGGACTTCCCAAGCGCTTGGTACAGTGCTCTGCACACAGTAAGCGCTCAATAAATACGATTGATTGATTGATTGACTGGGAGCCCCCCCATGGGACAACCTGATCACCTTGTATCCCCCGCCAGCGCTTCAAACAGTGCTTTGCACATAGTAAGCGCTTAACAAATGCCATCATTATTATTATTACCTCACCTCACTATTCTCCTACTACAAACCCGGCCGGCAAACTTTGTTCCTCTGAAGCTAACCTTCTCACTGTGCCTCCATCTTGTCTATCTCGCTGCCCACCTCCCGCCCAAATCCCGTCTCTGGCCACTCTCCCTCCTCATATCGGACGGATAATTGCTCTCCCCCAAGGCCCATCTCCTCCAAGAAGCCTTCCCCGATTAAACCCACCCTTCCTCTTCTCCCGTTCCCTTCTGCGTCACCCTGACTTGCTTCCTTCATTCATCCTCCCTCCCGGCCCTTATGCACACATCCATAATCTATCGATTTATATTAATGTCCGTCTCTCCCTCTAGACTATAAGCTCGCTGTGACTTGCTTCCTTCATTCATCCTCCCTCCCGGCCCTTATGAACACATCCATAATTTACTGATTTATATTAATGTCCGTCTCTCCCTCTAGCCTGTAAGCTCACTGGGAAGCACTCAATCATTCCTCTGATTGTATTTACTGAGCGCTTACTGTGTGCGAAGCACTAGGGAGAATACAACAGTAAACAGACACATTCCTTCTCCACAACGTGCTCACAGTCTAGAGAGGAAGACAGACATTAACATACATAACTAAATAAATAAATTACAGATATATACATAAGTGCCGTGGGGCAGGGAGGGGATGAATGAAGGGAGCAAGTAAGAGCAACAGAGAATGTGTCTGTTATATTGTGGTGTGACACTCTCCCAAGATAACCTGACCACCTTGTAACCTCCCCAGTGCTTAGAACAGTGCTTGGCACATAGTAAGCACTTCATAAATGCCGTTATTATTATTATTATCACTTAGTACAGTGCCCTGCACACAGTAAGTGCTCAATAAATAAGTGCCCTCTCCATCCCCCCCCCCCCCCCCCACAGCACCTGTATATATGTTTGTACAGATTTATTACTCTATTTTACTTGGACATATTTACTATTCTATGTATTTTATTTTGTTAATACGCTTTGTTTTGTTGCCTGTCTCCCCCTTCTACACTGTGAGCCTGCTGTCGGGTAGGGACCGTCTCTATATGTTGCCAACTTGTACCTCCCAAGCGCTCAGTACAGTGCTCTGCACACAGTAAGCGCTCAATAAATACGATTGAATGAACGAATAATCCCGGCTCTGCCGCTTGTCTGCAGTATGACCCTGGGCAAGTCACTTCAATTCTCTGTGCCTCGGTTACCTCAGCTGTAAAATGGGGATTGAGACAGTGAGCCCCAGGTGGGACAAGGACTGTGTCCAACCCGACTTGCTTGCACCCACCCCAGCACTTAGCACATAGTAAGCGCTTAACGAACACCACAATTACTATTATTATTATAATGCTTCTAGACTGTGAACCCGCTGTTGGGTAGGGACCGTCTCTATAGGTTGCCACCTTGTACTTCCCAAGCGCTTAGTACAGTGCTCAGCACACAGTACGCGCTCAATAAATGACTGAATGAATGAATGTCTCCCCCCTTCTAGACTGTGAGCCCGCTGTTGGGTGGGGACCGTCTCTAGATGTTGCCAACTTGGACTTCCCAAGCGCTCAGTACAGTGCTCGGCACACAGTAAGCGCTCAATAAATACGATTGAATGAATGAATGATGAGGTAACTGCGGCACAGAGAAGTGAAGCGACTTGCCCAAAGTCACTCAACAGACATGTGACGGAGCCAGGATGACCAAGCCATCAACTGCCAACCCATTCAACATCAATCGTATTTATTGAGCGCTTACTATGTGCAGAGCACTGTACTAAGCGCTTGGGAAGTACAAATTGGCAACACATAGATGATCTCTTTTATTATTATTATTATTGACCACATCATTCCTCTGGCCTGAAACTTCCTCCCCGTTCATATTCACCAGACCACTCCCCTCCCGACCTCCGAAGCCCCCCTAAAATCATATCACCTCCAAGAAACTTTCCCTAATAATAATGACGGCATTTATTAAGCGCTTACCATGTGCACAGCACTGTTCTAAGCGCTGGGGAGGTTACAAGGTGATCAGGTGGTCCCACGGCGGGCTCACGGTCTTTAATCCCCGTTTGATGAGGAAGCTGAGGCCCAGAGAAGTGACTTGCCCCCAAGTCACCCAGCTGACAACTGGCGGGGCCGGGATTTGAACCCTTGACCTCGGACTCCAAAGCCCGGGCTCTTTCCACTGAGCCACGCTGCTTCTCCACACCTCCTTTCCCTACCATATTCACCCTCCCCTCTGAGTTGCCTACGCAACCGCGTGCGTACCCATCCATAGCCCCACGGCATTTACATACATACTCTTATACTCTGCCACTTCCCCTATCCGTAATTTATTTTAATGTCTGTCCCCTCTCTAAACGGGGTCATTTTCTCGTGAGCAGGGATCGGTTCTGCCCGTTCTACTGTATCGCATTGCGATCGGTCAATCGATACTATTTATTGAGTGCTTACTGTGTGCAGGGCACTGAAGAGAGGCAGCGTGGTTTAGTGGAAATAACCCGGGCTTGGGAGTCGGAGGCCATGGGTTCATTCATTCATTCATTCATTCAATCGTATTTACTGAGCGCTTACTGTGTGCAGAGCACTGGACTAAGCGCTTGGGAAGTCCAATTGGCAACATCTAGAGACTGTCCCTACCCAACAGCGGGCTCACAGTCTAGAAGGGGGAGACACGCAACAAATCAAAACATATTTTCTAATCCCAGCTCCGCCACTTGTCAGCTGTGTGGCTTTGGGCGAGTCGCTTCACTTCTCTGGGCCTCAGTTCCCTCATCTGTGAAATGGGGATTAAGATTGTGAGCCCTATGTGGGACCACTTGATTAACTTGTATCTACTCCAGTGCTTAGAGCAGTGCTTGGCACACGGTAAGTGCTTAACAAATACCATCGTCACTGTACTAAACCCTTGGCAGAGTACAATATAACAAAGATGGCAGACCCATTCGCTGCCCAGATGAGTTTACAATCTGAAGGGAAGACGCGCTAACATAACCCGGATGAGTTTACAATCTATTTACATTAACGTAAATAAAATAAAGTGTACTTTTCTGAGTGTTTAGTACAACGCTTAGCACTCAGTAAATGCTCAATAAATACCAATGATTGATTACACACATTTGGATATGCGCATTATGTGTTAACGGATGTAGGGAGGCTTCATTCAATTTTTGTGAGGGTGGTTATGGCTTTTAGGTGTGTGTGGGTGTGGTGACATTCATTCAATCGTATTTATTGAGCGCTTACTGTGTGCAGAGCACTGTACTAAGCGCTTGGGAAGTCCAAGTCGGCAACATATAGAGACGGTCCCTACCCAACAGCGGGTTCACAGTCTAGAAGGGGGAGACGGACAACAAAACAAAATTTGTAGACAGGTGTCAAAATCGTCTGTGTTTGTTTCCGCATGGAGGTATGGGAATCGGTATGGGTATAGAGAAGCAGCGTGGCTCAGTGGAAAGAGCCCGGGCTTTGGAGTCAGAGGTCATGGGTTCAAATCCCGGCTCCGCCAATTGTCAGCTGGGTGACTTTGGGCAAGTCACTTCACTTCTCTGGGCCTCAGTTACCTCATCTGTAAAATGGGGATTAAGACTGTGAGCCCCCTGTGGGACAACCTGATCACCTCATATGGCCCGCAGCGCTCAGAACAGTGCTTTGCACACAGTAAGCGCTTAACAAATGCCATCATTATTATTGGAGAAGCAGCATGGCTCAGTGGAAAGAGCCCGGGCTTTGGAGTCAGAGGTCACGGGTTCAAATCCCGGCTCCGCCAATTGTCAGCTGTGTGACTTTGGGCGAGTCACTTCACTTCTCTGGGCCTCAGTTACCTCATCTGGAAAATGGGGATTAAGACTGTGAGCCCCCTGTGGGACAACCTGATCCCCTTGTATGCCCCGTGGTGCTCAGAACAGTGCTTTGCACATAGTAAGCGCTTAACAAATGCCATCATTATTATTTGAGAAGCAGCATGGCTCAGTGGAAAGAGCCCGGGCTTTGGAGTCAGAGGTCATGGGTGCAAATCCCGGCTCCGCCAATTGTCAGCTGGGTGACTTTGGGCAAGTCACTTCACTTCTCTGGGCCTCAGTTACCTCATCTGGAAAATGGGGATTAAAAACTGTGAGCCCCCCGTGGGACAACCTTGTAACCTTTCCAGCGCTTAGAACAGTGCTTTACACATAGTAAGCACTTAATAAATGCCATCATTATTATTATTCACTCATTCATTCATTCAATCGTATTTACTGAGCACTTCCTGTGTGCAGAGCACTGTACTAAGTGCTTCGGAAGCACAAGTTGGATTATTATTATTATTATTAATCAATACTATTATTATTAATCTGGGGTAAGAGTACCAATGGGGCCAGGGAAGGAAGGAAGTGAGAAGGAAGAGGGAGGAAATGAATGGCAAAGAAGAGGAAGAGAAGGAAGAGGAAGAAATAACTTGCAGTTCCCAAGTGCTTAGTACAGTGCTCTGCACACAGTAAGCGCTCAATAAATACGATTGAATGAATGAATGAATGAAATAAGAAGAAGAGGAGGAAAAAAAAGGAAGAGAGAGGGAAGGTGGAGGAAAGGAAGAAAGGAAGAGAAAATAGGAAGGGAATGAGAAACACCACCCTGTTCTCCCTTGTAGTTTCTGTGGTCTGGGCCTGAACTGATTGATTTGTTTCAATCCCAGTGCTTAAAACAGTGCGGTGTCAAGCTTATTTGACACACAGTAAGGGTTTAATTAATCCCATTACTTAAGGAAAAAAAAGGACGCCATGCTCATTCTACTATTATATCTTTATTCTTCCTGTGGCTCTGACAACTGAAGACATTTGGACTGGTCTTTCCCCACTTTAGACGATAAGCCTTTGAGGGAAGGAACTCCTTCGTTTGCTTCTAAGCAAGTAATCTAAGTAATAATAATAATAATAATGATAGAATTTATTAAACGCTTACTATGTGCAAAGCACCGTTCTAAGCTCTGGGGAGGTTTCAAGGTGATCAGGTGGCCCCACGGGGGGCTCACAGTCTTCATCCCCATTTTTCACAGATGAGGGAACTGAGGCCCAGAGAAGTGGACTAGCCCAAAGTCACACGGCTGACAAGTGGGGGAGCCGGGATTTGAACCCATGACCTTGGACTCTTTCCACAGAGCCACGCTTCTCACACAGTAGGCCCTCAAAAAACACCAGTGCTTGACTGGGAAGTGCCGTTTCGGATGACAACCTCATGTTTTATTTCAAAGATAAGAGACGGGTAGAGAGTGAATTTACCTGCTGACGCTAAGATGGTACAGTGTAAGGCATGTTTCAACGCCTCCAGCCTTTCACTTTCATGGACTATCGTCTTGTACGACAGCTCGTTGTACCTCTGGGCGGCTTCAATGAATTTTCTTCGGTAATCGAGAACGCGGGCATAGCAAACCTGGAGGGAGGACATGTTTGCGGTTAGTCCAAACGGAGCATCAGAAGACTCGCCCGCACCTGGGCGCTTCCCCGGCTGTTCGGAAATACCCTGACGTGGTGCCGGGATCCCGCCTAACCGGAATCGAGATGGCGGCGACGACCGCGGGGCTCTGAGGGGCAGCGGCAACGGTGCCAGAGGTCCAATGTGGAGCAACTCCTCCAGACCCCCGCATAAAAGGGAAGGGAGGCTGACCCCATCAGCCCCCTCTCCCCATATGCTGAGCCTTCCGGCCCCTCGCGCTCGCGACGGAGGCCTACGCTCGCTCCTGAGGGAAAGGACGCCGACCATCCCAACGCCCGCTTGACGGACCCCGGGGCCAAAAACACTGAAACAAGGGGAGGGTCTCCACCACCGTGCCCACCGGGATCTATCCGGGGACGGGATCCCCAGCCCTCCGGCCCTTCCCCTCACACGGAGGCCTAAGACCCGGCCAGAGAGAAGGGCCGCCGACCACCCCACTATCCGCTCAGCAAGACAAGGGGGAAAAGACCGAAATAAAGAGAGGGGCTCCACCCCACCGCTTCTCCCCCGACAGCGGAGGGGTCGGGCATCGTTTCCGCCCCAGACGGAAGGAAGGGACGCTGAACGCCCCCATCCCCTCCCTTCCCACAGAAGGCCTAAGATCGAGCCAGAGAGAAGGGCCACGACCACCCGGCACCCAGTCGGCAAGCCACGGGACAAAAAACTGAGACGACGGGAGGGTCTCCACGCCGCCCCCCAACCCCCTCACGCATGGCTCAGTGGAAAGAGCCCGGGCTTTGGAGTCGGAGGTCATGGGTTCAAATCCCGGCTCCGCCACTTGGCAGCTGGGTGACTTTGGGCGAGTCACTTCACTTCTCTGGGCCTCAGCTCCCTCATCTGCAAAATGGGGATTAAGACCGTGAGCCCCACGTGGGACAACCTCATCACCTCCCCAGCGCTTCCAAGAGTGCTTTGCACATAGTAAGCGCTTAATAAATGCCATCATTATTATTATTATTATCATCCCCTTCTAGAGAAATCTGCCACAGCCCACTGGCCCAACAAATCAGATGCTGCAACTCAGGACTTTCTTTCTCTTACGCCCTAACCCCGTGGTGTGCCTTCACACTCCCCTCCCTCTGGGCTCCCTTCCCTACAGCATCCCTCTTCATTCTCCTCCCCACAAGCCAGTCCTCCTCGGTGCGCTTCCAACGTCTCCCTGCTCCTTTCCCCTGCCCCATCCCAGTCATCCCGTCCCCACAGCTCCCTCCCTCTCCGTGAACTGGTCCCTGCCGGCTCATCCCCATTCAATCCCTTCTCGCCCCGTCCCGACCCCTTCAGCCAAGTGCAGCCTTTGGAACCCCAACTCCACCACGGGGAAGTTTCCCTTCATTATTGGCCCGTTCCTGTCCTGGTCACTCCTCCTCTTCGCGATCACTGAAACCTGGCTCTCACCAAATGACACAGTCGCCCCTGCTGCTCTCTCCAGTGGGGGCTTCTTCTTCTCCCACTCCCCCCACTCACCGGGAAAGGAGGAAGTGTCGGCTTCCTTCTTGCGTCCCAATGCCGCTTTCGCACCATTCCACCTCCCCCATCCCTTTTCTTTCTCTTCCTTCGAAGCCCATATGATGATGATGATGATGGCATTTGTTTAAGCGCTTACTATGTGCCAAGCGCTGGGGAGAATACAAGGTGATCAGATTGTCCCACGTGGGGCTCACAGTCCTCATCCCCATTTTCCAGATGAGGTAACTGAGGACCAGAGAAGTGACTTGCCCAAAGTCACCCAACTGACAGTTGGTGGAGCCGGGATTTGAACCCAGGACGTCTGGCTCTCAAGCCCGTGCTCTTTCCTTTGAGCCATGCTGCTTCTCTGCATATCATCCGCCTCTACCACCCCCTCCGGATTCTAGTAACCGTCATCTACCTCCCCCAAGGTCCCAACTCCAACTTAACCATTTTGATCCCTTTCTCACATTCCTCCCTTCTGTCCTTCCCAGACTTTCCCGTCACCGTAGACGGCACCACCATCCGTCCCGTCTCACATTCCTCCTTTCTGTCCTCCCCCAGACCTTCCCGTCACCGTAGACGGCACCACCATCCGTCCCGTCTCACGTTCCTCCCTTCTGTCCTCTCCCAGACTTTCCCGTCACTGTAGGCGGCATCGTCTCACAAGCCCGTAACCTTGGCATTATCCTTAACTCCTCTCCCTCCTTCAACCCGCATATTCAATCCCTCATCAAATCCGGCGCTTAGAGCAGTGCTTTGCACATAGTAAGCGCTTAATAAATGCCATTATTATTACTATTATTAAATCCTGTCGGTCTCACCTCCACAACATAGCTAATATCCACCCTTTCCTCTCCATCCAAACTGCTACTGTGTTAATAAAGACAATCATCCAATCCCACCTGGAGTACCACATCAGCCTCCTTGCTGATGTCCCCACCTCCCTCTCACCACTCCAGTCCATACTTCACTCCGCTGCCCGGATCATCTTTCTACAGAAATGTTCACCCACCCCCCAATCAAAAATCGCCAGCGTCCGTCTACCCACCATTGGAGCAAATATAAACTCCTCGCCATTGGCTTTAAAGTACTCCATCACCTTGCCCCCTCCTACCTCGCCAAGCTTCTCGCCTCCTACAACCCAGCCTTGCTAAGTTTCTCACTGCGCTTTGATCTCACCTGTCCCGTCACCAACCCCTGGCCCACGTTCTACCTCTGGCGTGGAACGCCCTACCTCCTCAAATTCTCCAATTACTCTCCTTACCGAAGGCCCATCTCCTCCGAGAGGCCTTCCCAGACTAAGCCCCACTTTTCCTCACCTCCCACTCCCTTCTGCGTCGCGCTGACTTGCTCCCTTTGCTCTTCCCCGCTTCTCCTTGCCCCACAGCACTTACGTATATACCTGTAACTTATTTATATTGATGTCTGTTTGTACTGATGTCTGTCTGCCCTTCCTCTAGACTGTCTGCTCATTGTGGGCAGGGACTGCCACTCTATTGCTGTAGTCTACTTTTCCAAGTGCTCAGTCCAGTGTTCTGCACATAGAAAGTGCTTAATAAATACAATTTAATGAATACAAGAACAAATCTTTCTCCTTGCCTACCCTGATCCTTGGGGACTTCAATATTCTGTTTATGATGACCCTTCTGCTGCCCGACTTCGATCACTGCTCAATTCCGCTGACTTCCTGCTCCACCCCACCTCACCCACTAACTTGGCCACACAATTGATCTCATCAACTCCAGCCACTGCAACAATCTTTCCCCCTCATCACCTCCGAAATCCCTCTATCTGACCACAACGTCCTCCCCATAAATCTGTACTGTTCCCCCCCAGAAACCTCCAATCTTTGGAGCCCATCTAATTTTTTCAACTCATCATGCCCCATTCAAGCTCCACATCCCAACCACCTTTCCTTGATGACCAAATTGACACGCCCAACCCCGCCCTCTCTACCGAACTCAACTCACTCGCTCCCCTACCCCTTCGTCAATCTCGTACCGCTGACCCACGGCCCTGAATCACTTCTACAGCCCGCCTTCTTCACTCCTGTGCGCACGCCGCAGAGTGTTGGTGGTGGAAATCTAGATATCGGGCGGACCTCGTCCACTTCAAGTTTATCCTTGCGTGCCTTAACGCTGCCCTCTCCTCGGCCTGACAAAATTATTTCTCCATCCTTATTGACATCTGTGTCCATCGCCCTCACCAGTTGTTCTACAAGTTTAACTCCCTCCTTAACCTCCCTGTCGCCCCCACCTCTCCCATCCCTTGTCCCCAGTGACCCGGCCACTCGCTTCATCAAGAAAATTGACACCATCAGGCGTGATCTCCCTCAAATTTCCCTAGCCCCTCTTCAACCCCTTCTCCAACTCTCCCATCTTTCCCACCGGTATCTCTAGTAATCTCCCGCCTTCTCTCAAAATCCACCGCCTCCGCATCCAACCCTATTCCTTCGCACCTCTGCACCAAAATACTTGCCACCTCCTTTCTTTCCTCCGTAACAGCCATCTTCAACTGCTCCCTCTCCAATGGCTTCTTCCCTACTGCCTTTAAATATGCCCGTATCTTCCCTATCCTAAAAAACCCTCCCTTGACACCACAGCTTCTTGCAGTTACAGCCCCATCTCCCTCCCTCCCATTCCTCTCCACTGTCTATATCCACTGTCTCAAATTCCCCTCTTCCAATTCTCTCCTTGACCCCCTCCAATCTGGTTTCCATTCCCTTCACTCCACAGAAACCACCCTCTCAAATGTCACCAATGATCTGCTTCTTGCCAAATCCAACGGCCTCTACTCCATCCTAATCCTCCTCGACCTCTCGGCCGCTTCTGGCACCGTCTACCAAAACCTTCTCCTGGAAACATTATCCAACCTCGGCTTCACCAACACTGTCCTCTCCCGGTGCTCCTTCTATCTCTCTGGCCGTTCATTCTCAGTCTCTTTCGGGCTCCTCCTCTGCCTCCCACCCCCTAACTTTGGGTGTCCCCTGAGGTTCAGTTCTGGACTCCCTCCTGTTTTCCATCTACACCCGCTCCCTTGGAAAACTCATTAGCTCACACGGCTTCAATGATCACCTCTATGCTGATGAGACCCAAATCTACATCTCCAGCCCTGATCTCTCTGCCTCTCTGCAGTCTCGCAGTTCCTCCTGCCTTCGAGACATCTTCACTTGGATGTCCACCTGCCACCTCAACCTTATTATGGCTAACACTGAACTTATCTTCCCACCGAAGCCCTGTTCTCCCACCCACTTTCCCATCACCGTAGACGGCACCACCATCCTTCCTGTCTCACAAGCCTGTAACCTTGGCTTTATCCTTGATTCCTCTCTCTCATTCAACTCACCTATTCAAGACATCTCTACATCCTGTCAGTTCTACCTTCATGACATCAATAAAATCCACCCCTTCCTCTCCAAACTGCTACCACTTACCCTATCCTGCTTTATTCTATCGGCTTCCCTGCTGACCTCCCTGCCTCCTTTCTCTCCCCACTCCAGTCCATACGCCCCTCTGCTGCCGGGATCGTTTTCCTTCCAAAACTTTCAGACCAGGCTTCCCTGCTCCTCAAGAAACTCCAGTGGTTGCCCATCCACCTCCACATCAAACAAAAACTCCTCACCGTTGGCTTTAAAGCAATCATCTTGCCCCCTTCTACCTCAATTTCCTACTCACCTAATATAACTCAGCCGCACTAATGCTAACCCGCTCACTGTATCTCGATCTCATCTATCTCGCCACCGACTTTTCGCCCACATCCTACCTCTCGCCTGCAATGCCCTCCCTCCTCATATAAGACAGATAATTGCTCTCCCCCACTTCAAGGCCTTATTGAAGGCACATCTCCCCCAAGAAGCCTTGCCCGACTAAGCTCTCCTCTCCTCCCACTCCCTTCTTTGTCGCCGATTTGCTCCCTTCATTCATCCTCCCTCCCATCCCCAGAGCACATATGTATATTATCTGTTATTTATTTATATATTTATATTAACACCTGTCTCCCCCTCTAGACTGTGAGCTCCTTGTGGGCAGGGACTGTGTCTGTCTGTTCTTGCACTCTCCCGAAGTGCTTTGTACAGTAAACACTCAATAAATATGAATGAACGTCTACTTACTCCACTGTACTCTCCCAAGTGCGTAGTTCAGTGCTCTGCACAATGGGTGCTCAAAAAATACCACTGATTGACTGATGATTAACAGACACACAGAAAATAAGAGGCTGGAGAACTGCCTCATGACAGTAATGCAGGTGTGGCCAATTCTTTGCGGTGAAGACACCCCACTTAGACTGTGAGCTCCATGTGGGACAGACTGTGTCCGCCCTGATTAACCAGATCTATCCACCCCAATGCTTAGAAACAGTGCTTTACACACAGTAAATGCTGAGCAAATATAATAAATAAATAAATAAAAAACCTAGTCCCTCCAGCGCACTTTTTGGTCATTCAAAACCCCCAAAGCTCTACCAATCGCTATGACTACTAACTGCAGTCACATGTACATATTTATTTTATTTTGTTAATATGTTTTGTTTTGTTGTCTGTCTCCCCCGTCTAGACTGTGAGCCCACTGTTGGGTAGGGACCGTCTCTATACGTTGCCAACTTGGACTTCCCAAGCGCTTAGTACAGTGCTCTGCACACAGTAAGCGCTCAATAAATACGATTGAATACTACCTCTCAAACCCTACCCCTGTTTTTCCCAGCAATTTTAACACTTTTATTCCCTTATTTCTCTCCTTATTTTCTCTCACACGGATCCTTTGGAACTCAAATTTCACGTGAATGTTTCTGACAATCCCCAACCACCCGCTGCTTCCCACTTCTCAAATCTGTTCCATCCCATTTTCCGACACGCGCCACTCAGACAACCAAATAGATTTCATCATCATCAATCACTTTATCGTTTCAAATCTCCCCAATGCTACAATATCGCTCATTCATTCATTCACTCGTATTTATTGAGCGCTTACTGTGTGCACAGCACTGTACTAAGCGCTTGGGAAGTCCAAGTCGGCAACATATAGAGACGGTCCCTACCCAACAACGGGCTCACAGCGGGAGACAGACAACAGAACAGAACATGTGGACAGGTGTCAAGTCGTCAGAACAAATAGAATTCATGCTAAATGCACACCATCAACAAAATAAATCGAATAGTAAATATGTACAAGTAAAATAGAGTAATAAATCTGTACAAACATATATACAGGTGCTGCGGGGAAGGGAAGGAGATAGGGCGGGGGGATGGGGAGGGGGAGAGGAAAAAGGGGGCTCAGTCTGGGACAACCCAATAGATTTCATCATCATTAATCACTTTATCATTTTCAAATCTCCCCAGTGCTACAATATCACGCCTCCAGCTTCAAACTCCTAAACTGCCACCTCACCCTCATCCCACCTACCTATAAAACCGCTCTCTCTTCCCACAGAGATCTGTCCTTTTTAGAACCACCCTGACACACCGACACAAAAACCTAGATCACAATCAACTCCCTCCACTCCTGAGGGTGTTGCTGCTAGAAATCCAGGCCCAGGCCAATTTCTGCCCCTTCACACTCAGCATTACTTGCTCTACCTCCACCCTTGTCTTCTAATTAGAAACGCTGCTTCTCATCCCCCAGGTAATTTATTTTAATGTCGGTCTTCCTCACTAGATTGTCAGCTCCTTGAGGGCAAGGAGAGTGTCTACCAACTCTGTTGTATTGTGCTCTCCCAAGTGCTTAGTACAGCAGTCGGCCCAAAGTAAGCACTCAATGAATGTGAGCCCACTGTTGGGTAGGGAACGTCTCCACGTGTTGCCAAATTGCACTCAGTGAATGTGAGCCCACTGTTGGGTTGGGACCGTCCCTATATGTTGCCAACTTGTCCTTCCCAAGCGCTTAGTACAGTGCTCTGCACACAGTGAGCGCTCAATAAATACGATTGAATGAATGAATGAATACTATTGAGTAGTATTGGAGAAGCAGCGTGGCTCAGTGGAAAGAGCTCGGGTTTTGGAGCCCGAGGTCATGGGTTCAAATCCCGACTCCGCCAATTGTCAGCTGTGTGGCTTTGGGCAAGTCACTTAATTTCTCTGTGCCTCACCTGTAAAATGGGGATGAAGACTGGGAGCCCCCCATGGGACAACCTGATCACCTTGTATCCCCCGAGCGCTTAGAACAGCTCTTTGTACATAGTAAGCGCTTCATAAATGCCATTATTATTATTATTGCATCCCCACAGTGATTTGCACATAGTAAGCACTTAACAAATACCATTATTATTATTATTTGCTGATTGGTCAACTCCTCACCCACTGCGCAAACCGATTATTCTGGACCTTTAACTCCATCCTGCAGCCCTCAACAGCCCTATTTTGCCTTCCTCGCTTTCCCTGACCTTGCCAATGAAATCATCAGGTGCCCGCTCCTCAAAATCTTTCCCCTTCTCCCAAACTCCTGCTTCTACATCCGCTCTCCTCTTCTCTTTCCTGCCGTCTCTCAAGATTATCTTTGGCCTGCTCTCAGAATCTACCCACTTTCTACACGCTCCCGTGAAGCAGCATGGCGTGGTGGACAGACCACAGACCTGGGAATCGGAACGGCATGGGTTCTAATCCCGGCTCCACCGGTTGACTGCTGTGTGAAATTCATTTATTCATTCATTCATTCAGTCGTATTTATTGAGCGCTTACTGTGTGCAGAGCACTGTACTAAGTGCTTGGGAGGTACAAGTTGGCAACATATAGAGACGGTCCCTACCCAACAGCGGGCTCACAGTCTAGAAGGCGGGCTCACAGTCTAGAAGGGCACATCACTTCACATCTCTGTGCCTCAGTTACCTCATTTGTAAAATGAGGACTGAAACTGTGAGCCCCATGTGGGACAGGGACTGTGTCCAACCCCATTTACTTGTATCCACCCCAGTGCTTAGTACAGTGTCTGGCACATAGTGAGCGTTTAACAAATGCCAGTTACTACTGTTACTATTCCTGATCCCTTTCCCTCTCACCTTTTAAAAACCCTTGCTTTCACCCTTCTTTTCTGCCCTAGCTGCATATTCAATTGCTCGCTCTCTAGATAATAATAATAATAATAATGGCATTTATTAAGCGCCTACTCTGTGCAAAGCACTGGGGAGGTTACAAGATGATCAGGTTGTCCCACGGGGGGCTCACGTTCTTCACCCCCATTTTCCAGATGAGGTAACTGAGGCACAGGGAAGTGAAGTGACTTGCCCAAAGTCACACAGCTGACGCGTGGCGGGGCCGGGATTTGAACCCATGACCTCGGACTCCGAAGCCTGTGCTCCTTTCCACTGAGCCACGCTGCTTCCCTATGCTCCTTTCCCTCTGCCTTCAGAGTTACTTATGTCTCCTCCATTCTAAACAGCCCTTCTCTGGATCCCATGGCACCTTCCAGTTCCCACCCTAATTCCCGGTTCCTGTTTCCGCTCAAACCCCGGAAAGCTGCCTCCTCTTCCCATCCACCCAGCTCCCTTCTTTAATCCCCCTTATTCCACTGAAACTGCATTCCCTAATAATAGTAATAATTGTGATACTTGATAAGTGCTTACTATGTGCCAAGCACGTAGCATAGGGGAAGCAGCGTGGCTTAATGGAAAGAGCCCGGGCTTGAGAGTCAAAGGTCGCGGGTTCTAATCCCGCTCCGCCACTTGTCAGCTGGGTGACTTTAGGCAAGTCACTTCACTTCTCTGGGCCGCAGTCACCTCGTCTGCAAAATGGGGATTAAGACGGTGAGCCCCACGTGGGACAACCTGATTACCTTCTATCTACCCCAGTGCTTAGAACAGTGCTTGGCAAATAGTAAGCGCTTAACAAATACCATCATCATCATCATCACTGTGCTAAAGCAATGGGGTAGATACAAGATAATCAGGTCCCACATGGGACTAACAATCCAAGTAGGAGGAAGATTAATTGATGACCTCCTTCCTTGCTAAATCAATCTATCTCCCTCCTACTTTGAAGAAGCAGTGTGGCTCAGTGCAGAGAGCACCGGCTTGGGAATCCGAGGTCATGGCTTCTACTCCCGGCTCCGCCACGTGCCTGCTGTGTGACCTTGGGCCAGTCACTTAACTTCTCTGAGCCTCAGTTACCTCATCTGTAAAATGGGGATTCATTCATTCAATCGTATTTCTTGCGCACTTACTGTGTGCAGAGCACTGTACCAAGCGCTTGGGAAGTCCAAGTTGGGATGAAGACTGGGAGCCCCACGTGGGACAACCTGATCACCTTGTATCCCCCCCAGCGCGTAGAACAGTGCTTCACACACAGTAAGCGCTTAACAAATGCCATTATTATTATTATTAGTATTATTATTGTTCCTTATCAAAGACTCTACCTGTGTCTTCCTTGACTTCTCTCCACCATCCCCATCACCATCCACCATCATCCACCATCTCGGAGACTTCAACATCCACATGGATGTCCCTGGTGACTCCTCTGCCGCCCGCTTCTATCTCTCCTTGACGCTGCCAACCTCTTGCTCCACCCCACCTCACCCACTCACCAACTTGGTCATACCCTCAACCTCATCATCTCCTACCACTGCACTGTGTCCACCCTCACCAACTCAGAAATCCCTCTCCCTGATCATAATCTTCTCACCTGCCTCCTCACTCACACTCCTTTCCCCTGTAAATCCATATTACTCCCTCACAGAGATCTCCGCTCACTTGACCCCATCCATCTTTCTGAGCACCTCACACCCCACCATGCCTCCCGCTCCTCTCTACCCAATCTTGATGATCAGATTACTGCTCTCAACTCTACCCTTTCTACTCAGCTAGACTCACTTGCTCTCCTTTCCCTTTGCCGTTCTTGTACCACTAACACACAGCCCTGGATCACTGCCACTGTCCGCCTCCTTTTGCAGGTTCCTCCTCCCCCTCCCATCCCCTTACTGTGGGGTTCCTCAAGGTTCAGTGCTTGGTCCCCTTCTGTTCTCGATCTACACTCACTCCCTTGGTGACCTCATTCGCTCCCAAGGCTTCAACTATCATCTCTACGCTGATGACACCCAAATCTACATCTCTGCCCCTGCTCTCTCCCCTCCCTCCAGGCTCGCATCTCCTCCTGCCTTCAGGACATCTCCATCTGGATGTCTGCCCGCCACCTAAAACTCAACATGTCCAAGACTGAACTCCTTGTCTTCCTTCCCAAACCCTGCCCTCTCCCTGGCTTTCCCATCACTGTTGATGGCACTACCATCCTTCCCGTCTCACAGGCCCGCAACCTTGGTGTCATCCTCAACTCCGCTCTCTCGTTCACCCCTCACATCAAAGCCGTCACCAAAACCTGCCAGTCTCAGCTCCGCAACATTGCCAAGATCCGCCCTTTCCTCTCCATCCAAACCGCTACCCTGCTCGTTCAATCTCTCATCCTATCCCGACTGGATTACTGCATCGGCCTCCTCTCCGATCTCCCATCCTCTTGTCTCTCCCCACTTCAATCCATACTTCATGCTGCTGCCCAGATTGTCTTTGTCCAGACATGCTCTGGGCATGTTACTCCCCTCCTCAAAAATCTCCAGTGGCTACCAATCAACCTATGCATCAGGCAGAAACTCCTCACCCTGGGCTTCAAGGCTCTCCATCACCTCGCCCGCTCCTACCTCACCTCCCTTCTCTCCTTCTCCAGCCCAGCCCGCACCCTCCGCTCCTCTGCCACTAATCTCCTCACCGTGCCTCATTCTCGCCCGTCCCGCTGTCGGCCCCCGGCCCACATCCTCCCCCTGGCCCGGAATGCCCTCCCTCTGCCCATCCGCCAAGCTAGCTCTCTTCCTCCCTTCTAGGCCCTACTGAGAGCTCACCTCCTCCAGGAGGCCTTCCCAGACTGAGCCCCCTCCTTTCTCTCCCCCTCGTCCCCCTCTCCATCCCCCTTGCCTTACCTCCTTCCCTTCCCCACAGCACCTGTATATATATATATATATATATATATGTTTGTACATATTTATTACTCTATTTATTTATTTATTTACTTGTACATATCTATTCTATTTATTTTATTTTGTTAATATGTTTGGTTTTGTTCTCTGCCTCCCCCTTCTAGACTGTGAGCCCACTGTTGGGTAGGGACCGTCTCTATATATTGCCAACTTGTACTTCCCAAGTGCTTAGTACAGTGCTCTGCACACAATAAGCGCTCGATAAATACGATTGATTGATTGATCTCTGATTGGCGGATCGCTCCCCTCCCCTGGAAACATAGTTTAACATAGTCCGGTTTTCCTATCTCTCTGGCCACTCTTTCTGAATCTCTAACTGGTTCGTCTTCTGCCTCTAATCTACTATAACTTTGACAATACCTCAAAATTGTGTTCTGGGTCTTCAACTCTTTTCATTTTATAAGCACTCCTTGCGGGGTAGTCCTCATCTAGTCAATTGATCAATTAATGGCAATTATTGAGGGCTTACTGTGCACAGAGCAGTGCGTTAAGCACAGAATGGAATTGGTAGCCATGTTCCCTGCTCACAAAAAAGAGGAGATAATAATAATAATAATGACAGTATTTGTTGAGCGCTTACTATGTGAAAAGCACTGTTCTAAGCGCTGGAGAGGTTACAAGGTGATCAGGTTGTCCCATGTGGGGCTCACAGTCTTAATCCCCAATTTACAGATGAAGGAACTGAGGCCCAGAGAAGTTAAGTGACTTGCCCAAAGTCGCGCAGCCGACAATTGGCGGGGCCGGGATTTGAACCCATGGCCTGTGACTCCAAAGCCACTGAGCCATGTTGCTTATTATAGACATGGAGACAGACATTATAATTAATTACAGATATGTACGTAAGAGCTGTGGGGCTGAAGGTGGGGTGAATAAAAGATACAAACCCAAGTGTGAGGGCGATGCAGAAGGGAGAGGGAGTAGGGGAAATTAGGGCTTAGTTTGAGAGGGTCTCTTGGAGGAACTGTGATTTCGGTACGGTTTTGAAGGTGGGGAGACCTCCTCTGTCAGACTTGATGGGGAGGAAGTTCCAAATCAGTCCCACGGTTTCAGATGCCACCTCCATGCGGACGATTCTCAAATCTATCTCGCTGGCCTCAATCGCAGTCTCGCATTCCTCTTGCCCCCAAAACATCTTTCTTTTTTAAAATGGTATTTCTTTAGCACTTGTTATGGGTCAAACACTGTTCTACGCACTGGGGAAGGTGCAAGTTGATTGGGTTGGACGGAGTCCGTCTCCCACGGGACTCCCAGTCTAAGTAGGAGGGGGAACAGGTATCGCCATTTTACAGCTAAGGAAACTGACGCACAGAGAAGTGACTTGCCCAGGGTCACACCGCAAGTAATTGGCAGATATGGGACTGACAACTAGGACACACCGCCTCTCAGTCTCACCTTATCACTCTCCCCACCTTCAGAGCCTTATTAAAACCATATCTTCCAAAAGGCCTTTCAACAATGCCCTCAGTTTCCTCGTCTTCCACTCCCTCTGTCTCACCCTGTCACCTAAATCTGTATCCTTTATTCACCCCGCCCTCAGTCCCACAAAATATTTGTACATACCCATAATTTATTTCTTTACAGTAATGACTGTAAGCTCCTTACAGACAGGGAACATGTCATCCAACTGTTATTCTGTAGTCTCCCTAGCACTCTGCACATAGTAAGTGTTCAGTAAATATGACTGATTGATGGATGGATGGATGGATGTTGGGAGTAGCAACTGCAACAGGGAAGTTGGAGGAGTGGGTTTGGGAGGGAAGATGAGAATTTCAGTTTGAAACATTGAATTTGAAGTGCCACTGGAAAAATCCATTTTATTTATTATTTCTCGTAATTACCGAGCGCTTACTGCTTGCAAAGCACTGTACTGAGCGCTTGGGAGAGTATCATATAACATCAAACACATTCCCTGCCCACACCGAGCTCGCAGTCTAGAGGGGGAGACAGACGTTAATATAAGTAAATAGATAAGCAGTGTGGCTCGGTGGAAAAGAGCCCGGGCTTTGGAGTCAGAGGTCATGGGTTCAAATCCCCACCCCATCACTTGTCGACTGTGTGACTTTGGACAAGTCACTTCGCTTCTCAGTTCCCTCGTCTGTAAAATGGGGATGAAGTCTGTGAGCCCCCCGTGGGCCGACCTGATCACCTTGTAACCTCCCCAGCGCTTTGAACAGTGCTTTGCACACAGTAAGCACTTAATAAATGCCATCTTTATTATTATTATAAATAAGTAAATGATTTACAGCTCTATACATATGTGCCATAGGGAAGGGAGAGAGGATGAATGAAGGAGCACGTATGAGTGGCACAGAAGGGAGTGGGAGAAGAGGAGAGCTTCCTGGAGGAGATGTGCCTTCAATAAGGCTCTGAAGTAGGGGAGAGCAATTATCTGTCTGACATGAGGAGGGAGTGTGTTCCAGGCCAGAGGCAGGATATCTACTGTATTTATTTTATTAATGATGTGCATATAGCCATAATTCTATTTATTCTGATGGTATTGACATCTATATACTTGCTTTGCTTTTCTGTCTGTCTCCCCCCTTCTAGACTGTGAGCCCATCGTTGGGTAGGGACCATCTCTATATGTTAACGATTTGTACTTCCCAAGCGCTTAGTACAGTGCTCTGCACACGGTAAGCGCTCAATAAATGCGATTGAATGAATGTGGGCCAGAGGTTGGCGGTAAAATAGATGAGGCTGAGGTACAGTGAGGTTAGCATCAGAGGAACAGAGTGTGCGGGCGGGGTGTTAGAAGGAGAGCAGCGAGGTGAGGCAGGAGGGGGCAACTAAAGGAGGAGTGTTTTAAAGCCAACGGTGAGGAGTTTTTATTTCATGCGGAGGTGGACGGGCAACCGCTTGAGGAGTGGGGAAACATGGTCTGAACATCCACGGTCTGGAGAGTAAAGGAAATATGGAGTTGTCACAAAAGAGAGGTCACAGCTAATGAAACACACACACATAGTGAGGAGTCTTCTACAGAGATGTGGGAGCTGAAACTATTTGAATGGATGGGTTCCCCGAATGAACGCCAAGGGAGACGACCAGAAGATTGAGAAGAGAGCCCTAAGGGAGTCTGCGTTAAAGGACGAGAAGTAGAAGAGGAACCGAGGACTTCTGTTATTTTTCACTTTAAGGGAGGCTTGAGTGCATCCGAAGGCAGTGGGGAAGGAGGCAGATACAGAAATTAATATAGTGATTAGAATACAAAGAAAGCGGGAGAAGCGATTTTTAAGAGGGGAGAGGGATGGGGTCAGAAGCGCAGGTTGCGACAGAGAAGGGTGGGGACAGAGGGAGGGCAGGAATCCACCTCGTGGGAAATATAGCTGGGAAGGAAGGAGGAGGACAGTGGATTGTTGACGAGGTGACAGAGGTGCTTTGGGGGGGGGGGGGGAAAATGAGGTACGAAACCTGTTTTGTCAACCAAGTCGTTAGCAAGGTCAGAATCAGGTTGGAACAGTGCTTGACATAAGGACTTAACAAAATAACAACAATAATAAAGGTTAATTTATTTGGTCCCGAGGAACAGCAGAATGTGGAGTAGAGAGAAGTGCCAAGATTCCCTCCAACTCTCATTTCCCATTCCTTTACCCTCCTCAGTTCTGAGTTTTGGCCATCTCACCTCAGAAGTCCCCACCTCTTTCTTCTACGACACTTTCTCCCTGTTTTTTTTTTAATGGCATTTATTAAGCGCTTACTCTGTGCAAAGCACTGTTCTAAGCGCTACGCATTCTTCCTCTGCTTCCCTTCTAACTCCCCGGCTCTTGCCTAAGGGCTACCGGTTTCTCTGACACTCGTTTCTGTGAGGGAAAATCTCAAACCAGATTACTGAAAGCGAGGGGGGGTTCAAATGAGAAAGATCTGTAAGGTGCCAAAGCAAACTACGTCACCTTATAATGTATCTGTAATTGTTCATTAGTTGATTCATTCTGAAGCAATGAAGCTCGATTTATATAAGCCTCTGCCTGGACTGGATCATCGTCCTCCAGATACAGCCTGGCTATTTTCAGATACGTCTCCAATTTATAGTCCACGTTGTACTGCCTGTAATGAAACAGAAAAACAGGTAAATCTGGCTTGCTCTAGGTTGGCGGTCACGAGCAGAAAAGGCTCAATTGCTTTCCCAACTTCATGTTTCATAGATATGGCGACTTTTCCCACACGTTTCAGCTTTCACAACTGGAAAAATTGAAGGTGGGCACTTCAGAATAAAGCAGTATTAAGGATGAGCATTCTTCCTTTTGAATTTAAAGATGTTCATATTTTCTTATTTCCCTGTTTTACTTGCTTTTTACCTAATTTATAAGACATTCTGTGAGGACAGAACTCGTCATAATGCCCACTTCAGTTTCGCCCATGAGATAAGTTAATAATAAAAATCAACTCCTAAAGCGCTTTTCTTCCATTCTAATCGGAGTAGTTTTCAAGATGAGAAATCACCATCACATCCAAAATACAAAACTTACACTTTGTCAGTACCTTTGGCTGAAAAATAAGAACTAAACATGGCTGCCTTAACGTACAAACAATCGAAAAGTATGTCTAGTACTGAAAACAACCAAACGCCAATTTCTCCAAAAGGAGAAACTCAAAGCAGTAGAAAGATACAGGACAATCTGAATCACCACAATTGCTCAGAATGTCAAGATGGGCATACATTTCGAGAGGGCCATTTTTAACCATGAGCCTTTCAGCTAGACAGCTGGCTGTGCCTCCCTCCGCCTCGGCAACGGAGCCGAAAAACAGTCCAAAGAATTCTGAAATTGCCAACGTGCCGGAGGAAACTGGAAATAAAACTCATAACGAGTGAATTTTTTTTCTCCAACTCCCTCCATCCACCTTAGAACAACCTATTTTGAAGCCAGATAGTTCAAGTTTTCCCCTATTTTCTTAATTTCTCTTTGGAAGTCATGCACTGTGACAAAGGTCGCTGGAACCGAGCTGCTGATTTTGAACCTGCAACTGAGAAAAAGGGAAAAAGAATCCTTCAGCGGAGGGCTGAAATAAGCAAGATTTTCAATGAACAAAAGGAAAAACCGAACGTAAGCATGCTAATGTGATGGTGTCAATGGGAATCTTATTCTTCAATAGTCAAAATCAATCAATCGTATTTATTGAGCACTTAGTGTGTGCAGAGCACTGTTCTAAGTGCTTGGGAGAGCACGACAATATAACACACACATTCCCTGCCCACAGTGAGCTTATGGTCTAGCAGAGAGTTTCAAATTACTGTACCTACAGATTAAAAATAACTTAAATTCCACAGACTAGGCAGCAGGTGACCCGTTAACAATTGCCAGGGAAAGTTTAGAAAGAAAAGCCAAGTATAATAAAAGCATTTTCCATGATTTACTATACTTTTGTCCTGTTTCCAGCGGAATTCCAACCAACACTTGCGCCGCATTTCTCCAGTCTTCTTCCTTCTCATATATAGAAGCAAGATGCTGTCTTATAGACGCAACCTGAAAGGGCAGGAATTAGCATCAGACCAATCCAATTCCAAAATCAATCAATCATTTTTATTGAGTGGTAACTGCGGAGCACTGTACTAAGTGCTTGGGGGTAAACCAAACAACGGTATAAAGCCACATCAGTTATCTAATTTAACTTTCTAAACACAGCATTTGGCTTCCTGGCTGACTTCCCCAAGTTTCACACTTCAACTCATGATCGATCATGGCCGTCAGATTTTTATTTTTAATCAAACACATATCCGTTACTACCCAAGGCAAAGAACAGATGGAGAGCTGAAACAGAACACCTAAAATAGGGGAGTGTATTTTATAATACTTTTAAATATGTTTCAAATATATGTTTTATACATGTTTTAGATGTATAAAATTATTTTTATATTTTTTACATTTTTATCAGAAAATACTTTTTTACTCAATTGCCCCATCCCAATTTTTGAAGAGGAAAAGATTTTTTTGGACCACATAACTGCCTTTAATTGTACCTAACCTAAGTAGGAAACACTGTAGTCTCTTGAGTTGTGCATATCCTGCGAGGCTCAGTGGAAACAGCCAGGGCTTTGGAGTCAGAGGTCATGGGTTCAAATCCCAGGCTCTGCCAATTGCCAGCTGTGTGTGTCTGGGCAAGTCACTTAACTTCTCTGGGCCTCAGTTCCCTCATCTGGAAAATGGGGATTAAGACTGTGAGCCCCACGCGGGACGACCTGATCACCATGTAACCTCCCCAGCGCTTAGAACAGTGCTTTGCACATAGTAAGCACTTAATAAATGCTGTCATTATTATTATTATTAATCTATCCTGTAATTCTCTAGCATAGTTCAGCTTTCCAAAGCAGAGATGATGTGCCTGACCCTTGCCTGATGTTAGACTGTGAGCCCGTCGTTGGATAGGGACCGTCTATGTTGCCGACTTGTACTTCCCAAGCGCTTAGTACAGTGCTCTGCACACAGTAAGCGCTTAATAAATGCTATCATTTTTATTATTATTATTATTATATCCTGTAATTCTCTAGCATAGTTCAGCTTTCCAAAGCAGAGATGATGTGCTTGACCCTTGCCTGATGTTAGACTGTGAGCCCGTCGTTGGATAGGGACCGTCTCTATGTTGCCGATTTGTACTTCCCAAGCGCTTAGTACAGTGCTCTGCACGCAGTAAGCGCTTAATAAATGCTATCATTCTTATTATTATTCTATCCTGTAATTCTCTAGTATAGTTCAGCTTTCCAAAGCAGAGATGATGTGCTTGACCCTTGCCTGATGTTAGACTGTGAGCCCGTTGTTGGATAGGGACTCTCTCTCTATGTTGCCGATTTGTACTTTCCAAGCGCTTAGTACAGTGCTCTGCACGCAGTAAGCACTTAATTAATGCTATTATTATTATTATATCCTGTAATTCTCTAGCATAGTTCAGCTTTCCAAAGCAGAGATGATATGCTTGACCCTTGCCTGATGTTAGACTGTGAGCCCGTCGCTGCATAGGGACCGTCTATCTATGTTGCCAATTTGTACTTCCCAAGCGCTTAGTACAGTGCTCTGCATGCAGTAGGCACTTAATAAATGCTATCATTATTATTAGTATTATTATATCCTTTAATTCTCTAGCATAGTTCAGCTTTCCAAAGCAGAGATGATGTGCTTGACCCTTGCCTGATGTTAGACTGTGAGCCCATCGCTGGATAGGGACTGTCTCTCTATGTTGCCGATTTGTACTTCCCAAGCGCTTAGTACAGTGCTCTGCACGCAGTAAGCACTTAATAAATGCTATCATTATTATTATTATTCTATCCTGTAATTCTCTAGCATAGTTCAGCTTTCCAAGGCAGAGATGATATGCTTGACCCTTGCCTGATGTTAGACTGTGAGCCCGTCATTGGATAGGGACCGTCTCCCTACGTTGCCGACTTGTACTTCCCAAGCGCTTAGTACAGTGCTCTGCACGCAGTAAGCGCTTAATAAATACTATTATTATTATTATCATTATTCTATCCTGTAATTCTCTAGCATAGTTCAGCTTTCCAAAGCAGAGATGATGTGTTTGACCCTTGCCTGATTGCCTGATGTTAGACTGTGAGCCCGTCGTTGGATAGGGACCGTCTCCCTATGTTGCCGATTTGTACTTCCCAAGCGCTCAGTACAGTGCTCTGCACGCAGTAAGCGCTCAATAAATATGACTGAATGATTGAATGCTGCCTTTTTGCCTGTTCCCATCACTAGTGAGCAGCAACAGAAGCAAGCAAGAGGCAGGCAACTGAGCCCCAGCTCTCGCTTGGCTTCAGGTCACATGCTGGAAGAGGCAGAGAAAAGATGGACTAGCTCCAGATGGCTCATCTTCACTGGGGCCGGGAGAAGCCCAGCGCTTAGAACAGTGCTTTGCACATAGTAAGCGCTTAATAAATGCCATTATTATTCTTTTTTAAGTCGCTACTCTGGCCCACAGTCTGGTGAGGATGAATTAAGCATCGATAGCAGCAAGTGACAGGAAAAGGACGGGGAGGAGGAGGAGGATGAAAGAGGCTGAGATAGCAACAATTCGCCGGGGAGAAGGAGCTAACTCACTAAGGTTGACTACAGATTTATTACTCTATTTATTTTACTTGTACATATTTACTATTCTATTTATTTTATTTTGTTAATATGGTTTGTTTCGTTGTCTGTCTCCCCCTTCTAGACTGTGAGCCCGCTGTTGGGTAGGGACCGTCTCTAGATGTTGCCAACTTGGACTTCCCAAGCGCTCAGTACAGTGCTCTGCACACAGTAAGCGCTCAATAAATATGATTGAATGAATGAATGAATGAGGTAGCATTCATTGGGGCAGTTGGGGTGTTTCATTCTTGACTGTCAGCCTGTAGGAGAGTGCAATTCATTCATTCATTCATTCAATCGTATTTACTGAGCGCTTACTGTGTGCAGAGCACTGGACTAAGCGCTTGGGAAGTATAAGCTGGCAACATCTAGAGACGGTCCCTACCCAACGACGGGCTCACAGTCTAGAATGGGGAGACATCCTTAACAAAATAAACAGAATAGTAAATATGTACAAGTAAAATAAATAGAGTAATAAATCCGTACAAACATATATACAGGTGCTGTGGAATAGAATGGAAGCAGCATGGCTCAGTGGAAAGAGCCCGGGCTTTGGAGTCAGAGGTCATGGGTTCGAATCTGCCACTTGTCAGCTGTGTGACCTTGGGCAAGTCACTTCACTTCTCTGGGCCTCAGTTACCTCATCTGGAAAATGGGGATTAAGACTGTGAGCCCCCCGTGGGCCAACCTGATCACCTTGTAACCTCCCCAGTGCTTAGAACAGTGCTTTGCACATAGTAAGCGCTTAACAAATGCCGTTATTATTATTATTATTTTTTTATTAGAAGAGATAGAGTCTCTAATGCCCTCTTTTCTTCTTCCCACCTTTCCTCCTCCTCCCAAGTGCTAGGCTTCATTCTTCTCCTACTGCTGATGCTCCTGTTACTACTACTACTACTACTACTACTACTACTACTACTACTGGCATTTATTAAGCACTTACTATGTGCAAAGCACTGTTCTAAGCGCTGGGGTAGATACAAGATAATCAAGTTGTCCCATGTGGGCTCACAGACTTACTCCCCATTTTACAGCGTGGCTCAGTGGAAAGAGCCCGGGCTTTAGAGTCAGAGGCTGTGGGTTCAAATCCCGGCTCCGCCACTTGTCAGCTGTGTGACTTTGGGCAAGTCACTTCACTTCTCTGGGCCTCAGTTACCTCACCTGTAAAATGGGGAGGAAGACTGTGAGCCCCACGTGGGACAACCTGATTACCTTGTATCTACCCCAGCGCTTAGAACAGTGCTTTGCACAGAGTAAGCGCTTAACAAATACCAACATTATTATTATTATTTACAGATGAGGTAACTGAGGCACAGAGAAGTCAAGTGACTTGCCCAAAGTGGCAGAGCCGGGATTCAAACCCATGACCTCTGACTCCAAAGGTCGGGCTCTTTCCACTGAGCCACGCTGCTTCTCTATTACTACTACTACTATTACTATATTATGTTTGTCAAGGGCTTACTATGTGTCACGCACTGTTCTAAGCACCTGGATAGATATAAGTTAATCAGGTTGATTATAGTCCCTGTCCTACATGGTGCTCACGGTCTAATTAGGAGGCAGAATGGGCAATTATAACCCACACAATTAAACCCACCCAGGCCTTAATGGAAGAAAAACCGTGCCAAAAAGTAGAATGATTATGCAATGAATACAGAATAAATGTCATTTTAATCTTCAGCCTAGAGTCATATACACTACGTCCTTTTACCAAATTGATTGTCTACATAATTGTAGCTTCAGTAAAATCTTTAAGGGTTCTCGAGCTCACATTTCTAGATTTTCAGGAGAGCCTATTGCTTTCTTTTACCTGTTCCTCAAAGGAAATGACCCTAGGCTGGATCTTCTCCAAGGTGAAATGGTAGATTTCTTTAGCCGTGCTATCGGGAAGATTTGGAAGATGTGTGCAGAAATCAGTCAATAACTGGCGAGAGATCACTAGACTGACATTCTCATTCACCACTTGGTTACAAGACATGAGACAAAAAAAAATGAGAAATTAATATACTTACTTTCATTAACACAAACCAATCTTTACTTTGAACTATATTTCCAGAAAAATTATTCAAACCACTAAGCCTAATGAATTATTCACGAACCAGCCCAAACCTTATAAGACTTAAACAGAACACTTTAACTGAGGCTAAATTGTCCAAGTTGATGACACAAAACCAAAATAACTGACATACTGTACAAAAATTCATTCCTTCATTCATTCAATCGTATTTATTGGGCGCTTACTGTGTGCAGAGCACTGTACTAAGCGCTTGGGAAGTACAAGTCGGCAACATAAAACAGAATGACAACAAAAACAGAATTCATTCTTAAAAAGCTGATTTTAAACATTACGTTCTAAATAGTTCGGTCAAAAAAACCTGGAACAAATTTGATCTGAAAACCTAAAACTGATATATTTTACCACTTCCCAACTTAAAAGTCAGTTGAAAGCAGTAGCCCAATTTTTTGTCTCTATACCAGAATATTTTTTTACTAATTACTAGGCAGATGTTTTGGACTGTGAACAATATTCCTGATAATAAACTTTCAATGCAAGAAGTCAAATGTATTCACTACTTGGACAATCGGTTGTATTTATTGAGCACTTAATGTGCACAAAGCACTGTACTAAGCACTTGGGAGAGTACGATACAACAACAAAAAGATGCACGTCCTGCCCACAACGAGCTCACACTCTAGAAGGGGAGAGACGATATAAGTTGTTACGTGTGGGTATTTGCTGCAGTTACATAAGCACTTCAAACTAACATTTCCCAAACAAATTACCGTTTGAACTAATGCTCCTCATTTTAGTTTTCATCCCAGTATACAGTCCAATTTTACGATTTGGGTGATATCTTCTTAGATCACTTTCAAGCTTTTGAGCATTGAGTGTGGAAAATGAATAATTAATTTTAAGATTAACGAAATGAGATGGGCAAAATCTTCAGTAAAAGCTGTGACTTTTAGGACTATTCGTTACTTAAAACGAATTTTAACCAATTTGGAATGTAGTCTATCCCATTTCAATTACCACCATGGTTTTCAATGAAGGATTCAACAGCAGGCAAATGATGCACCTTAAATAAACTCTGGGTACGGCGCTCCCAGTCTGAGCGTTATAATTTCCAAGATTTAACTCAGTTGATACAAAGCAAACCTAATAATGTTAATTGGTCTCCTTACTTGCTTCCACGAAAGCTTTCAAAGCCTCAAGTTGTTCCGCTCCAGATAGCTGGATCGCCTTTTCTAGGATCTGACGATACCTGGAGATATAAAATACAGTGTACCTGTTAAAGTGGACTTTATCCTCTGAATTTTAGGGTTTATCCTGGTTTAGGTTTTGTGTTTAATAAAACTTTTTTTACAGAGGCTAAAAGCATCTGTCCTAGCATATGCTAACCCAGGAAAATTATTATTATTATTATTATTATTATTATTAAAAATTGCATTTATTGAGCACTCACCACCACCTCTACTATGTGGGCAGACGCTGAAAGGGGTAGTGGGCTAAAGAAGCAGCAGAGAAGCAGCGTGGCTCAGTGGAAAGAGCCCGGGCTTTGGAGTCAGAGGTCACGGGTTCAAATCCCGGCTCCACCAATTGTCAGCTGGGTGACTTTGGGCAAGTCACTTCATTTCTCTGTGCCTCAGTTCCCTCATCTGTAAAATGGGGATAAAGGCTGTGAGCCCCCTGTGGGAAAACCTGATCACCTTGTAACCTCCCCAGCGCTTAGAACAGTGCTTTGCACATAGTAAGTGCTTAATAAATGCCATTATTATTATTATTATTATTATTATTGGGCTTGGACCCTTCCACTGAGGCTGAGAAAATATACATTACTGTTGCCATCCCTTCTGCTACTAGGCAAGTCACTTAACTTCTCTGTGCCTCAGTTCCCTCATCTGTAAAATGGGGATGAAGACTGTGAGCCCCCCGTGGGACAACCTGATCACCTTGTAACCTCCCAATGCTTAGAACAGTGCTTTGCACATAGTAAGTGCTTAATAAATGCCATTATTATTATTATTATTATTATTATTGGGCTTGGACCCTTCCACTGCAGCTGAGAAAATATACATAACTGTTGCCATCCCTTCTGCTACTGGGCAAGTTACTTAACTTCTCTGTGCCTCAGTTCCCGCATCTGTAAAATGGGGATGAAGACTGTGAGCCCCCCGTGGGACAACCTGATCACCTTGTAACCTCCCCGGTGCTAAGAACACTGCTTTGCACAGAGTAAGTGCTTAATAAATGCCATTATTATTAACAAACACCATTATTATTATTATTAAAGGGCTTGGACCCTTCCACTGGGGCTGAGAAAATATACATAACTGTTGCCATCCCTTCTGCTACTGGGCAAGTCACTTAACTTCTCTGTGCCTCAGTTACCTCATCTGTAAAATGGGGATGAAGACTGTGAGCCCCCCATGGGACAACCTGATCACCTTGTAACCTCCGCAGCGCTTAGAACAGTGCTTTGCACATAGTAAGTGCTTAATAAATGCCATTAGTATTATTATTAACAAACACCATTATTACTACTACTATTATTATTATTAGTATTATTATTATTAAAGGGCTTGGACCCTTCCACTACGGCTGAGAAAATATACATAACTGTTGCCATCCCTTCTGCTACTGGGCAAGTCACTTAACTTCTCTGTGCCTTGATTACCTCATCTGTAAAATGGGGATTAAAACTGTGAGCCCCTTGTAACCTCCCCGGCGCTTAGAACAGTGCTTTGCACATAGTAAGTGCTTAATAAATGCCATTAGTATTATTATTACTATTATTATTGTTATTAAAGGGCTTGGACCCTTCCACTGCAGCTGAGAAAATATACATAACTGTTGCCATCCCTTCTGCTACTGGGCAAGTCACTTAACTTCTCTGTGCCTCAGTTCTCTCATCTGTAAAATGGAGATGAAGACTGTGAACCCCTCCCTGGGACAACCTGATCACCTTGTAACCTCCCCGACGCTTAGAACAGTGCTTTGCACAGAGTAAGTGCTTAATAAATGCCATTATTATTATTATTATTATTATTACTATTATTATTATTATTAAAGGGCTTGGACCCTTCCACTGTGGCTGAGAAAATATACACAGTGTTGCCATCCTTTCTGCTACTGGGCAAGTCACTTAACTTCTCTGTGCCTCGGTTACCTCATCTGTAAAATGGGGATGAAGACTGTGAGCACCCCGTGGGACAACCTGATCACCTTGTAACCTCCTTGGTGCTTAGAATAGTGCTTTGCACATAGTAAGTGCTTAATAAATGCCATTATTATTATTATTATTAAAGGGCTTGGACGCTTCCACTGCGGCTGAGAAAATATACATAACTGTTGCCATCCTTTCTGCTACAGGGCAAGTCACTTAACTTCTCTATGCCTCAGTTCCCTCATCTGTAAAATGGGGATGAAGACTGTGAGCCCCCCGTGGGACAACCTGATCACCTTGTAACCTCCCCAATGCTTAGAACAGTGCTTTGCACATAGTAAGTGCTTAATAAATGCCATTATTATTATTATTATTATTATTATTAGGCTTGGACCCTTCCACTGCAGCTGAGAAAATATACGTAACTGTTGCCATCCCTTCTGCTACTGGGCAAGTTACTTAACTTCTCTGTGCCTCAGTTCCCTCATCTGTAAAATGGGGATGAAGGCTGTGAGGCCCCCGTGGGAAAACCTGATCACCTTGTAACCTCCCCAGTGCTTAGAACAGTGCCTTGCACATAGTAAGTGCTTAATAAATGCCATTATTATTATTACTACTATTATTAAAGGGCTTGGACCCTTCCACTGCGGCTGAGAAAATATACATAACTGTTGCCATCCCTTCTACTACTGGGCAAGTCACTTAACTTCTCTGTGCCTCAGTTCCCTTATCTGTAAAATGGGGATGAAGACTGTGAGCCCCCCGCAGGACAACCTGATCACCTTGTTACCTCCCCGGCACTGAGAACAGTGCTTTGCACAGAGTAAGTGCTTAATAAATGCCATTATCATTATTAACAAACACCATTATTATTATTACTATTATAATAATTATTATTAAAGGGCTTGGACCCTTCCACTGCGGCTGAGAAAATGTACATAACTGTTGCCATCCCTTCTGCTATGGGCAAGTCACTTAACTTCTCTGTGCCTCAGTTCCCTCATCTGTAAAATGGGGATTAAAGCTGTGAGCACCCCGTGGGACAACCTGATCACCCTGTAACCTCCCCGACGCTGAGAACAGTGCCTGGCACATAGTAAGCGCCTAATACCATCATTAGTATTACTATTACTGAGGGCCACTGCTCCCAGTATGCTCTGTGCATCCTCCCCCCTCTCCATCCCCCCATCTTACCTCCTTCCCTTCCCCACAGCACCTGTATATATGTATATATGTTTGTACATATTTATTACTCTATTTTACTTGTACATATCTATTCTATTTATTTTATTTTGTTAATATGTTTGGTTTTGTTCTCTGTCTCCCCCTTCTAGACTGTGAGCCCACCGTTGGGTAGGGACTGTATATGTTGCCAACTTGTACTTCCCAAGTGCTTAGTACAGTGCTCTGCACACAGCAAGCGCTCAATAAATATGATTGATTGATTGACTGTGCACCCTGGGCCGGGGATAAAAGCTCTCAGCGTCCCCAGCACCGGACGGTCAGTCCCGCCACTTCCACAGAGGAGCTGGCTTTGGCTTTCCTCCTCCGTGCCATCGGGGAGACTTCATCCCATCCCGTCCTGCCTTCCACCGTTCCGGAGGGAAAGAGGACAGCACTGGCAGCAGGAAGCCTCCGCAAAGCCTGCTGTAGAGGTTGCTCTGGGGCCTTGGACCCTGAGCCTGACGTTCTGCTTCTCTAGCCACCGCACCCTGCTGATTTTTGCTTTTCTTTTGGTATTTGTGTCGCGTTCGACGCGTTCTTCCTCCCCGACGCATCTGCCGCCAATCCCCTTCTCCCCACTTCTACTCGTAAAGGAGCATTCCCCACAGGGACCATTTCCAATTCCTGCAGACCAAAGTCCCGCCTCTGGCCCGGAATGCCCTCCCTCTTCTTATCTGGCAGACGATAATAATAACGTTGGTATTTGGTAAGCGCTTACTATGTGAGAAGCACTGGGGAAGATACAAGGCAATCAGATTGTCCCACCTGGGGCGCTCAGCCTTAATCCCCATTTTCCAGAGGAGGCAACTGAGGCCCAGAGAAGTGAAGTGACTTGCCCAAGGTCACACAGCTGATGACTGGCGGAGCCGGGATTTGAGCCCATGACCTCCGACGCCAAAGCCCGGGCTCTTTTCACTGAGCCACGCTGCTTCTCTCCTTATTAAAAGCAGATCTACTCCGAGAGGACTAAGCCCTCATTTCCTCGATGATACTAATAATGGTACTTGTTAAGCGCTTACTATGTGCCAAGCACTGTTCTAAGCACTGGGGCAGATACGAGTTAATCAGGTTGGACACGATCCAGGTCCCACATGGGGTTCACAGTCCTAATCCCTGTTTTACAGATGAAGCAACCGAGGCTCTATTCATTCATTCATTCAATCGTATTTATTGAGCGCTTACTGTGTGCAGAGCACACTCTTTTAGACTGTGAGCCCACTGTTGGGTAGGGACTGTCTCTATATGTTGCCAATTTGTACTTCCCAAGCGCTTAGTACAGTGCTCTGCACATAGTAAGCACTCAATAAATATGATTGATGATGATGTACTAAGTGCTTGGGAAGTACAAGTTGGCATCCTACTCCCTCCTATGTTCCCACGGGGCTCCCAGTGGCTCAGTGGAAAGAGCACGGGCTTTGGAGTCAGAGGTCTTGGGTTCAAATTCTGGATCCGCCACATGTCTGCTGTGTGACCTTGGGCAAGTCACTTCTCTGAGCCTCAGTTACCTCCTCTGTAAAATAGGGATGAAGACTGTGAGCCCCACGTGGGACAACCTGATCACCTTGTATCCCCCCAGCGCTTAGAACAGTGCTTTGCACATAGTAAGCGCTTAACAAATGCTATCATTATTATTATGTTGCCCTTGTACTTGGATTTACCCTTTCCTCAGCGCCACAGCACTTATATACATACCCACAATTCATATATTTATATTAATAATAATAATAATAGCATTTATTAAGCGCTTACTATGTGCAAAGCCCTGTCCTAAGTGCTGGGGGAGGATCCAAGGTGATCAGGTTGTCCCATGGGGGGCTCACAGTCTTCATCCCCATTTTACAGATGAGGGAACTGGGGCCCAGAGAAGCGAAGTGACTTGCCCAAAGTCACAGAGCTGACAATTGGTGGAGTCGGAATTCGAACCCGTGACGTCTGCCTCCGAAGCCCGGGCTCTTTCCACTGAGCCACGCTGCTTTTCTGTTATTAATTATTATTAACATTAATGCCTGTCTCCCCCTCTAGACTGAATGCTTGTCGTGAACAGGGAATGTGTCTACTATCTCTGTAATTCTGTACGCTCCCAAGTACGTTCAGTGCTCGGTACACAGTAAGCGCTCGATAAATATGCTTGGTTGACTATTTGTTCTGACAATTTTAACACCAGCCTACATGTTTTGTCTTGTTGTCTGTCTCTCCCGTCTAGACTGTGAGCCCATTGTGGGTAGGGACCGTCTCTATATGTTGCCGACTTGTACTTCCCAAGCGCTTAGTACAGTGCCCTGCACACAGAAAGCGCTCAATCAATATGACAATGAATGAATGACTAGTAGATTACTTTAGATGCTCTATTTATCAGATTATTCGGAACCACAACATGACTTCATCCTTTTTTTACACCTAGAAAACAAAGGAGTTACCAATTGAAAGTTAAAAAATGACGATACTTCCAAATTACCTGTCCTAGAGGATTACAGCATTATATTCACCTGTCTACATGTTTTGTTTTCGCAGTACGCTGCCGACTTGTACTTCCCAAGCGCTTAGTATAGTACCCTGCACACAGAAAGTGCTCAACAAATGACTGAATGAATGAATAGTAGATTATTTTAGTTGCTCTACTTATCAGATTGTTCTGAACTACAACATGACTTTATCCTTTTTTTTACACCTAGAAGACAAAGGAGTGACCAACTGAAAGTTAAAAAATGACAATACTTCCATATTACCTGCCCTAGAGGATTATAGCATTGATTCACCTGTCTACATGTTTTGTTTTCGCTATATGCTGCTGACTTGCACTTCCCAAGCGCTTAGTACAGTGCCCTGCACACAGAAAGCGCTCAATAAATATGATTGATTGAATGAATGAATGACTACTAGATTATTTTAGTTGCTCTACTTATCAGATTGTTCTGAACTACAACATGACTTTATCCTTTTTTTACACCTAGAAAACAAAGGAGGGACCCCCTTCTAGACTGTGAGCCTGTTGTTGGGTAGGGACCGTCTCTACATGTTGCCGACTTGGACTTCCCAAGCGCTTAGTACAGTGCTCTGCACACAGAAAGCACTTAATAAATGATTGAACAAATGAATGACAAGTAGATTACTTTAGATGCTCTATTTATCAGATTGTTCTGAACCACGAAATGACTTTATCCTTTTTTTAAACCTAGAAAACAAAGGAGTTAAAAAATGACGATACTTCCGAATTACCTGCCCTAGAGGATTACAGCATTATGATTCACCTGTCTACGTGTTTTGTTTTGTTGTCTGTCTCCCCCTTCTAGACTGTGAGCCCGTTGTTGGGTAGGGACCGTCTCTATATGCCGCCGGCTTGTACTTCCCAAGCGCTTAGTACAGTGCTTTGCACACAGTAAGCGCTCAATAAATACGATTGAATGAATGTAGAGTGGCCATTAATAGAGACAGGTCCAGAAAAAAGCAGATGCCCAAGGAGAGCCTTGCCCAGGACCTCAAAGCAAAACCGAAGTGGCGTGGCTCAGTGGAAAGAGCCCGGGCTTTGGAGTCAGAGGTCATGGGTTCAAATCCCAGCTCTGCCACTTGTCAGCTGTGTGACTTTGGGCAAGTCACTTCACTTCTCTGTGCCTCAGTTCCCTCATCTGTAAAAAGGGGATGAAGACTGTGAGCCCCCCGTGGGACAACCTGATCACCTTGTAACCTCCCCAGCGCTTACAACGGTGCTTTGCACATAGTAAGTGCTTAATAAATGCCATTATTATTATTATTATGATAAAAGTAAGTTCTCTTGCCCCTTTTCCCCAAGGGTGAACAGACCCACTTGAGTAGTTGGCTGACCGTGTGAGTGAAGATGAGCGTGGGGGGAAAAGGAGAGAGTGGTTGATGTGAGGGAGGATCTGCTGTACAGTGTAATTGTTGGAGATCTCCAACATGAACAGTCTGGATGGTCAAAGTTTCTCAAAAAAACAAAAAAAGAAACTCCTCTGATCAAAACTAATGGCTAGGCTGCATTTGGCAGACCAATCAATAGTATTTACTGAGCACTAACTATATGCAGAACACTGTTCTAAGCACTTGAGAGAGTAATAATAATGATATATGTTGCCAACTTGTACTTCCCAAGTGCTTAGTACAGTGCTCTGCACAGAGTAAGCGCTCAATAAATACGATTAATTGATTGATGGCATTTATTAAGCGCTTACTATGTGCACAGCACTGTTCTAAGCACTGGGGAGGTTACAAGGTGATCAGGTTGTCCCATGGGGGGCTCACAGTCTTCATCCCCATTTGACAGATGAGGTCACCGAGGCCCGGATAATAATAATAGTAATGATGGCATTTATTAAGCGCTTACTATGTGCAAAGCACTGTTCTAAGCGCTGGGGATGCAAGGTGATCAGGTTGCCCCACGGGGGGCTCACGGTCAATCCCCATTTGACAGATGAGGTAACTGAGGCACAGAGAAGTGAAGTGACTTGCCCAAGGTCACACAGCTGACAACTGGCGGAGCCAGGATTTGAACCCACGGCCACTGACTCCAAAGCCCGGGCTCTTTCCACGGAGCCCCGCTGCTTCTGGCTCACCACTGTAGACAGCACCACTATCCTGCGTAACTCTCGGATTATCCTCACCCCCACCCCCTTCTCATTCGAGCATGATATTCGATCTGTCACCAAATTCTGCGGGGTCCAGCTCCATGGCATCGCTGAAATCCACCCTTTCCTCTCCATCCTGCTACTACGCTGATCCAAGCACTTATCGTACCCTGCCTTGATTACTGCATCGGCCTCCCTGCCTCCTGTCTCTCCCGACTCCGGCTCGCCCCTTTATAAAAACATCCAGTCCATGTTTCTCCACTCCTCAAGGAGCTCCGGTGGTTGCCCACCCGCCTCCACGTCAACGGACACTCCTTACCTTGGGATTTCAAAGCACTCGATCACCTTGCCCTCTCTTATCTTAACCTCACTGCTCTCCCACGACAACCCGGCCCACGGACATCGCTCCTTTAGAGCCAAATTACTCACCGTACCTCAATCTCGTTGGACCCCCAAACTCCAGAACCCCGGAATCGCCGACTGCTGGGGTACCCAGCCAGCGGGTCGGCAGGGTACCGGATCCAGGTGGCGGGATGGGGCCGAGCTGGATGTGCCTTGGCCCCTGAGGAAGGGGGTAAGGAGAAAGATCCCGGGGCCGGGAGGACCTAGGTTCTTATCCCAGCCCCGACAAATGCCTGCTGTGCGGCCTTGGGAGAGTCACTTCACTTCTCCAGGCCTTAGTTCCCTCATCTGCAAAATGGGGAATTCAGTACCTGGTCTCCCTCCTACTTAGACTGTAAGCCCCATGAAGAGCCATCTGGTAGTACGGTGCTTGGCACACAGTGAGTGCTTAATAAATACCACCATAACCGTCGTCTATCCTGCAGCCATTCACCTATACCCTGCCTCTGGCCTGGAGCTCCCTCCCTCTTCATATCCGGCTTTGGAGTCAGAAGTCGTGGGTTCAAATCATCACCATCATCAATCGTATTTATTGAGCGCTTACTGTGTGCAGAGCACTGTACTAAGCGCTTGGGAAGTACAAGTTGGCAACATATAGAGACAGTCCCTACCCAACAGTGGGCTCAAATCCCAGCTCCGCCACCTGTCAGCTGCGTGACTTTAGGTAAGTCACTTCACTTCTCTGGGCCCCAGTTCCCTCATCTGTAAAATGGGGATTAAGACTGTGAGCCCCCCATGGGACAACCTGATCACCTTGTAACCTCCCCTGTGCTTAGAACAGTGCTTTGCACATAGTAAGCGTTTAATAAATGCCGTTATTATTATTATGATCATTCTTCTCACCTTCAAAGCCGTATTACAACCACATCTCCTCCAAAACGGCTTCCCCAACTAAGCCTTTATTTCCTCTTCTCCCACTCCCTTCTGTGTCACCCTGGCACTTGGATTCACACCTTTTATTACTCCTCCTCCAGTCCCACAGTATTTACGTACATATCCACAATAAGCGCTTAGTACAGTGCTCTGCACATAGTAAATGCTCCAAAAATACGGTTAGTAATAATAATATATTAATGCCTGAATCTCCCTCTAGACTTTAAGCTTGTAGACGGGAAACATGTCTATTAACTGCTACATTTTACTCTCCTGACTGCTTAAGGAGAAGCAGTGTGGCTCAGTGGAAAGAGCACGGGTTTTGGAGTCAGAGGTCATGGGTTCAAATCCCGGCTCTGCCAATTGTCAGCTGGGTGACTTTGGGCAAGTCATTTCACTTCTCTGTGCCTCAGTTACCTCATCTGTCAAATGGGGATTAAGACTGTGAGCCCCCCGTGGGACAACCTGATCACCTTGTAACCTCCCCAGCGCTTAGAACAGTGCTTTGCACATAGTAAGCGCTTAATAAATGCCACTGTTATTATTAAATAATGGCATTTATTAAATGCTATTTATTATTGCCAATAAATGGCATTTATTATTTATTAACAGTGCTTTGCACATAGTAAGCGCTCAATAAATGCCATTCTTAAACAATAATGATGGCATTTATTAAGCACTTACTATGTGCAAAGCACTGTTCTAAGCGCTGAACATGCAAGCAAGGTGATCAGGTTGTCCCACGGGGGGCTCACGGTCTTAATCTCCATTTTCCAGATGAGGGAACTGAGGCCTAGAGAAGTTAAGTGACTTGCCCAAAGTCACCCAGCTGACAACTGGCAGAGCCGGGATTTGAACCCATGACCTCTGACTCCAAAACCCGTGCTCTTTCCACTGAGCCACGCTGCTACAACACGAAGCGCTCAATGAATTCGACGGATTGCTTGGAAAAAAAATGTCACGGGGCATTCAGATTCTAGCAAGCCCAGATATTTGCCAATCGCTCTACGAAAACCACTGAATAATAATAATGATAATGGCATTTATTAAGCGCTTACTATGTGCAAAGCACTGTTCTAAGCGCTGAACATGCAAGCGCAGCATCCAGGCTACAGCGGAAAGTGACTGAGAAGCAGCGTGGCTCAGTGGAAAGAGCACGGTCTTGGGAGTCAGAGGTCGTGGGTTCTCATCCCGGCTTCACCACTTGCCTACTGCGTGACATACTACTCCCCTACTCCCCCTTCCCCTCCCCACAGCACCTGTATATATGTTTGTACATATTTATTACTCTATGTATTTATTTTACTTGTACAGATTTATTCTACTGATTTTATTTGGTTTATATGTTTTGTTTTGTTGTCTCCCCCTGCTAGACTGTGAGCCCGCTGTTGGATAGGGACCGTCTCTATATGTTGCTAACTTGTCCTTCCCAAGCGCTTAGTCCAGTGCTCTGCACACGGTAAGCGCTCAATAAATACGACTGAATGAATGACCCTGCGCTAGTCACTTAATTTCTCTGTGCCTCAGTTCCCTCATCTATACAATCGGGATTAATAATAATAATAATAATAGCATTTATTTATCAATCGTATTTATTGAGCGCTTACTATGTGCAGAGCACTGTACTAAGCGCTTAGCACTGTACTAAGTGCTTAGCACTGTACTAAGCGCTTGCTATGTGCCAAGCACTATTCTAAGTGCTGGGGAGGTTATAAGGTGATGAGGTTGTCCCACGGGGGGCTCACAGTCTTAATCCCCATTTTACGGATGAGGTAGCTGAGGCGCAGAGAAGTGACTTGCCCAAAGTCACCCACCTGACAATTGGCAAAGCTGGGATTTGAACCCATGACTTGACTCCAAAGCCCAGGCTCTTTCCACTGAGCCACACTATGAGATTCACGTGGGACGACCTGGTTACCTTGTAGCTACCCCAGTGCTTAGATTAGTGCTTGGCACGTAGTCAGCGCTTAAAATATACCATAATTATTATTATTATTGTCGGGAACTCGGCTTGGTCTGGGCTGGGGTCTGAATTTAGGCCAACGCTTACCCCTTCCCAAAACACAGACGGGCCAAAAAAATGCATGAGCACTCGGAAGTCGACGGAATTCAAGTTGCCTCTTTTGTATTGTTGTCTGTCTCCCCCTTCTAGACTAGAAGCCCACTGTTGGATAGGGACCGTCTCTATCTGCTGCCCCTTTGTACTTCCCCAGCGCTTAGCACAGTGCTCTGCACATAGTAAGCGCTCAACAAAGCAGCGTGGCTCAGTGGAAAGAGCGCGGGCTTTGCAGTCAGAGGTAATGTCAGCTGTCAGCTGTGGGACTTTGAGCAAGTCACTTAACTTCTCTGTGCCTCAGTTACCACATCTGTAAAAATGGGGATCAAGACTGTGAGCCCGCCACGGGACAACCTCATCACCTTGTAATCTCCCCAGGTGCTTGGAACAGTGCTTGGCACATAGTAAGCGCTTAATACACGCCATTATTATTAAGTGCTTAGTACAGTGCTCGGCACCCAGTAAGCACTCAATAAATTCGACTGAATATTTTGTTTTGTTGTCTGTCTCCCACTTCTAGACTGTGAGCCCATTGTTGGGTGGGGACTGTCTCTCCATGTTGCCGACTTGTACTTACCAAGCGCTTCGTACAGTGCTCTGCACACAGTAAGCGCTCAGTAAATACGACTGAATGATGAATGATGAGAGAAAGACCTTCACCTGGGTTGGCCCCGTCAGATCCGTGCTTAGTACAGTGCCTGGCACATAGTAAGCACTTAACAAATACCACAATAATAGTAATAATAATAATAAAGCACCGTGGCTCAGTGGGAAGAGCACAGGCTTAGGAGTCAGAGGTCATGGGTTCAAGTCCCGACTCCGCTGCTGTGTTAGCTGTGTGACTTTGGGCAAGTCACAACTTCTCTGGGCCTCAATTATCTCATCTGTAAAATGGGGATTAAGATTGTGAGCCCCACATGGGACAACCTGATCACCTCGTACCCCGCCCCCCCAGTGCTTAGAACAGTGCTTTGCACATAGAAAGTGTTTAATAAATACCATTATTAAGCACTTAGTACAGTGCTCAGCACACAGTAAGCGCTCAATAAATTCGACGGAATGTCTTGTTTTGTTGTCTGTCTCCCCCTTCTAAACTGCGAGCCCGTTGTTGGGTAGTGACCGTCTTTATATGTCGCCGACTTGTACTTCCCAAGCACTTCGTACAGTGCTCTGCACACAGTAAGTGCTCAATAAATACGATTGAATGAATGAATATGATTGAATGAATGATGAGAGAAAGAACCTTCACCTGGGTGGGCCGTCAGATCCGTGCTTAGTACAGTGCCTGGCACATAGTAAGCGCTTAACAAATACCATAATAGTAATAATAATAATAATAATAATAATAAAGCAGCGTGGCTCAGTGGAAAGAGCACGGGCTTAGGAGTCAGAGGTCATGGGTTCAAATCCCCACTCCGCCGCTTGTCAGATGTGTGACTTTGGGCAAGTCACTTCACTTCTCTGGGCCTCAGTTACCTCATCTGTAAAATGGGGATGAAGACTGTGAGCCCCCCGTGGGACAACCTGATCACCTTGTAACCTCCCCAGCACTTAGAACAATGGTTTGCACATAGTAAGTGCTTAATAAATGCCATTGTTATTATTATTATTAACAAACACCACCATCATTATTATTAAAGGGCTTGGACCCTTCCACTGCAGCTGAGGAAATATACATAACTGTTGCCATCCCTTCTGCTACTGGGCAAGTCACTTAACTTCTCTGTGCCTCAGTTAATTCATCTGTAAAATGGGGATGAAGACTGTGAGCCCCCCGTGGGACAACCTCATCACCTTGTAACCTCCCTGGCGCTTAGAATAGTGCTTTGCACATAGTAAGTGCTTAATAAATGCCATTATTATTATTAACAAACACCATTATTATTATTACTATTAAAGGGCTTGGACCCTTCCACTGGGGCTGAGAAAATATACATAACTGTTGCCATCCCTTCTGCTACTGGGCAAGTCACTTAACTTCTCTGTGCCTCAGTTCCCTCATCTGTAAAATGGGGATGAAGACTGTGAGCCCCCCGTGGGACAACCTGATCACCTTGTAACCTCCCCAATGCTTAGAACAGTGCTTTGCACATAGTAAGTGCTTAATAAATGCCATTAGTATTATTATTAACAAACACCATTATTACTACTACTATTATTATTATTATTAGTATTATTATTATTAAAGGGCTTGGACCCTTCCACTACGGCTGAGAAAATATACATAACTGTTGCCATCCCTTCTGCTACTGGGCAAGTCACTTAACTTCTCTGTGCCTCGATTACCTCATCTGTAAAATGGGGATTAAAACTGTGAGCCCCTTGTAACCTCCCCGGTGCTTAGAACAGTGCTTTGCACATAGTAAGTGCTTAATAAATGCCATTATTATTATTATTACTATTATTATTGTTATTAAAGGGCTTGGACCCTTCCTCTGCAGCTGAGAAAATATACATAACTGTTGCCATCCCTTCTGCTACTGGGCAAGTCACTTAACTTCTCTGTGCCTCAGTTCTCTCATCTGTAAAATGGAGATGAAGACTGTGAACCCCCCGTGGGACAACCTGATCACCTTGTAACCTCCCCGGCGCTTAGAACAGTGCTTTGCACAGAGTAAGTGCTTAATAAATGCCATTATTATTATTATTATTACTATTACTGTTACTATTAAAGGGCTTGGACCCTTCCACTGTGGCTGAGAAAATATGCATAACTGTTGCCATCCTTTCTGCTACACGGCAAGTCACTTAACTTCTCTATGCCTCAGTTCCCTCATCTGTAAAATGGGGATTAAAACCGTGAGCCCCCTGTGGGACAACCTGATCACCTTGCATCCTCCCCGGCGCTTAAAACAGTGCTTTGCACATAGTAAGTGCTTAATAAATGCCATTATTATTATTATTATTACTATTATTATTATTATTAAAGGGCTTGGACCCTTCCACTGTGGCTGAGAAAATATACACAGCAACTGTTGCCATCCCTTCTGCTACTGGGCAAGTCACTTAACTTCTCTGTGCCTCAGTTCCCTCATCTGTAAAATGGGGATGAAGACTGTGAGCACCCCGTGGGAAAACCTGATCACCTTGTAAACTCCCCAGTGCTTAGAACAGTGCTTTGCACATAGTAAGTGCTTAATAAATGCCATTATTATTATTATTACTATTACCATGATTATTATTAAAGGGCTTGGACCCTTCCACTGCGGCTGAGAAAATATACATAACAACTGTTGCCATCCCTTCTGCTACTGGGCAAGTCACTTAACTTCTCTATGCCTCAGTTCCCTCATCTGTAAAATGGGGATTAAAGCTGTGAGCCCCCCGTGGGACAACCTGATCACCTTGTAACCTCCCCAGCGCTTAAAACAGTGCTTTGCACATAGTAAGTGCTTAATAAATGCCATTATTATTATTATTATTACTATTATTATTATTAAAGGGCTTGGACCCTTCCACTGCGGCTGAGAAAATATACAGAACTGTTGCCATCCCTTCTACTACTGGGCAAGTCACTTAAATTCTCTGTGCCTCGGTTCCCTCATCTGTAAAATGGGGATGAAGGCTGTGAGCCCCCCGTGGGAAAACCTGATCACCTTGTAACCTCCCCAGTGCTTAGAACAGTGCCTTGCACATAGTAAGTGCTTAATAAACGCCATTATTATTATTACTACTATTATTAAAGGGCTTGGACCCTTCCACTGCGGCTGAGAAAATATACATAACTGTTGCCATCCCTTCCCCCCGTGGGAAAACCTGATCACCTTGTAACCTCCCCGGCACTGAGAACAGTGCTTTGCACAGAGTAAGTGCTTAATAAATGCCATTATCATTATTAACAAACACCACTATTATTATTACTATTATAATAATTATTATTAAAGGGCTTGGACCCTTCCACTGCGGCTGAGAAAATATACATAACTGTTGCCATCCCTTCTGCTATGGGCAAGTCACTTAACTTCTCTGTGCCTCGGTTCCCTCATCTGTAAAATGGGGATTAAAGCTGTGAGCCCCCCGTGGGACAACCTGATCACCCTGTAACCTCCCCGGTGCTGAGAACAGTGCTTGGCACATAGTAAGCGCCTAATACCATCATTAGTATTACTATTACTGAGGGCCACTGCTCCCAGTATGCTCTGTGCATCCTCTCCCCCTCTCCATCCCCCGTCTTACCTCCTTCCCTTCCCCACAGCACCTGTATATATGTTTGTACATATTTATTACTCTATTTTAGTTGTACGTATCTATTCTATTTATTTTATTTTGTTAACATGTTTGGTTTTGTTCTCTTGTCTCCCCCTTCTAGACCACCGTTGGGTAGGGACTGTATATGTTGCCAACTTGTACTTCCCAAGTGCTTAGTACAGTGCTCTGCACACAGTAAGCGCTCAATAAATATGATTGATTGATTGATTGTGCACCCTGGGCCGGGGATAAAAGCTCTCAGCGTCCCCAGCACCGGACGGTCAGTCCCGCCACTTCCACAGAGGAGCTGGCTTTGGCTTTCCTCCTCCGTGCCATCGGGGAGACTTCATCCCATCCCGTCCTGTCTTCCACCGTTCCGGAGGGAAAGAGGACAGCACAGGCAGCAGGAAGCCTCCGCAAAGCCTGCTGTAGAGGTTGCTCTGGGGCCTTGGACCCTGAGCCTGACGTTCTGCTTCTCTAGCCACCGCACCCTGCTGATTTTTGCTTTTCTTTTGGTATTTGTGTCGCGTTCGACGCGTTCTTCCTCCCCGACGCATCTGCCGCCAATCCCCTTCTCCCCACTTCTACTCGTAAAGGAGCATTCCCCACAGGGACCATTTCCAATTCCTGCAGACCAAAGTCCCGCCTCTGGCCCGGAATGCCCTCCCTCTTCTTATCTGGCAGACGATAATAATAACGTTGCTATTTGGTAAGCGCTTACTATGTGCCAAGCGCTGGGGAAGATACAAGGCAATCAGGTTGTCCCACCTGGGGCGCTCAGCCTTAATCCCCATTTTCCAGAGGAGGCAACTGAGGCCCAGAGAAGTGAAGTGACTTGCCCAAGGTCACACAGCTGATGACTGGCGGAGCCGGGATTTGAGCCCATGACCTCCGACGCCAAAGCCCGGGCTCTTTTCACTGAGCCACGCTGCTTCTCTCCTTATTAAAAGCAGATCTACTCCGAGAGGACTAAGCCCTCATTTCCTCGATGATACTAATAATGGTACTTGTTAAGCGCTTACTATGTGCCAAGCACTGTTCTAAGCACTGGGGCAGATACGAGTTAATCAGGTTGGACACGATCCAGGTCCCACATGGGGTTCACAGTCCTAATCCCTGTTTTACAGATGAAGCAACCGAGGCTCTATTCATTCATTCATTCAATCGTATTTATTGAGCGCTTACTGTGTGCAGAGCACACTCTTTTAGACTGTGAGCCCACTGTTGGGTAGGGACTGTCTCTATATGTTGCCAATTTGTACTTCCCAAGCGCTTAGTACAGTGCTCTGCACACAGTAAGCACTCAATAAATACGATTGATGATGATGTACTAAGTGCTTGGGAAGTACAAGTTGGCATCCTACTCCCTCCTATGTTCCCACGGTGCTCCCAGTGGCTCAGTGGAAAGAGCACGGGCTTTGGAGTCAGAGGTCTTGGGTTCGAATTCTGGATCCGCCACATGTCTGCTGTGTGACCTTGGGCAAGTCACTTCTCTGAGCCTCAGTTACCTCCTCTGTAAAATAGGGATGAAGACTGTGAGCCCCACGTGGGACAACCTGATCACCTTGTATCCCCCCAGCGCTTAGAACAGTGCTTTGCACATAGTAAGCACTTAACAAATGCTATCATTATTATTATTATTATTATTATGTTGCCCTTGTACTTGGATTTACCCTTTCCTCTGTGCCACAGCACTTATATACATATCCACAATTCATATATTTATATTAATAATAATAATAATAGCATTTATTAAGCGCTTACTATGTGCAAAGCCCTGTCCTAAGTGCCGGGGGAGGATCCAAGGTGATCAGGTTGTCCCATGGGGGGCTCACAGTCTTCATCCCCATTTTACAGATGAGGGAACTGGGGCCCAGAGAAGCGAAGTGACTTGCCCAAAGTCACAGAGCTGACAATTGGTGGAGTCGGAATTCGAACCCGTGACGTCTGCCTCCAAAGCCCGGGCTCTTTCCACTGAGCCACGCTGCTTTTCTGTTATTAATTATTATTAACATTAATGCCTGTCTCCCCCTCTAGAGTGAATGCTTCTCATGAACAGGGAATGTGTCTACTATCTCTGTAATTCTGTACGCTCCCAAGTACGTTCAGTGCTCTGTACACAGTAAGCACTCGATAAATATGCTTGGTTATTTGTTCTGACAATTTTAACACCAGCCTACATGTTTTGTCTTGTTGTCTGTCTCTCCCGTCTAGACTGTGAGCCCACTGTGGGTAGGGACCGTCTCTATATGTTGCCGACTTGTACTTCCCAAGCGCTTAGTACAGTGCCCTGCACACAGAAAGCGCTCAATCAATATGACAATGAATGAATGACTAGTAGATTACTTTAGATGCTCTATTTATCAGATTATTCGGAACCACAACATGACTTCATCCTTTTTTTACACCTAGAAAACAAAGGAGTTACCAATTGAAAGTTAAAAAATGACGATACTTCCAAATTACCTGTCCTAGAGGATTACAGCATTATATTCACCTGTCTACATGTTTTGTTTTCGCAGTACGCTGCCGACTTGTACTTCCCAAGCGCTTAGTATAGTACCCTGCACACAGAAAGTGCTCAACAAATGACTGAATGAATGAATAGTAGATTATTTTAGTTGCTCTACTTATCAGATTGTTCTGAACTACAACATGACTTTATCCTTTTTTTTACACCTAGAAGACAAAGGAGTGACCAACTGAAAGTTAAAAAATGACAATACTTCCATATTACCTGCCCTAGAGGATTATAGCATTGATTCACCTGTCTACATGTTTTGTTTTCGCTATATGCTGCTGACTTGCACTTCCCAAGCGCTTAGTACAGTGCCCTGCACACAGAAAGCGCTCAATAAATATGATTGATTGAATGAATGAATGACTACTAGATTATTTTAGTTGCTCTACTTATCAGATTGTTCTGAACTACAACATGACTTTATCCTTTTTTTACACCTAGAAAACAAAGGAGGGACCCCCTTCTAGACTGTGAGCCTGTTGTTGGGTAGGGACCGTCTCTACATGTTGCCGACTTGGACTTCCCAAGCGCTTAGTACAGTGCTCTGCACACAGAAAGCACTTAATAAATGATTGAACAAATGAATGACAAGTAGATTACTTTAGATGCTCTATTTATCAGATTGTTCTGAACCACGAAATGACTTTATCCTTTTTTTAAACCTAGAAAACAAAGGAGTTAAAAAATGACGATACTTCCGAATTACCTGCCCTAGAGGATTACAGCATTATGATTCACCTGTCTACGTGTTTTGTTTTGTTGTCTGTCTCCCCCTTCTAGACCGTGAGCCCGTTGTTGGGTAGGGACCGTCTCTATATGCCGCCGGCTTGTACTTCCCAAGCGCTTAGTACAGTGCTTTGCACACAGTAAGCGCTCAATAAATACGACTGAATGAATGTAGAGTGGCCATTAATAGAGACAGGTCCAGAAAAAAGCAGATGCCCAAGGAGAGCCTTGCCCAGGACCTCAAAGCAAAACCGAAGTGGCGTGGCTCAGTGGAAGGAGCACGGGCTTTGGAGTCAGAGGTCATGGGTTAAAATCCCAGCTCGGAGTCAGAGGTCATGGGTTCAAATCCCAGCTCTGCCACTTGTCAGCTGGGTGACTTTGGGCAAGTCACTTCACTTCTCTGTGCCTCAGTTCCCTCATCTGTAAAATGGGGATGAAGACTGTGAGCCCCCCGTGGGACAACCTGATCACCTTGTAACCTCCCCAGCGCTTACAACGGTGCTTTGCACATAGTAAGTGCTTAATAAATGCCATTATTATTATTATTATGATAAAAGTAAGCTCTCTTGCCCCTTTTCCCCAAGGGTGAACAGACCCACTTGAGTAGTTGGCTGACCGTGTGAGTGAAGATGAGCGTGGGGGGAAAAGGAGAGAGTGGTTGATGTGAGGGAGGATCTGCTGTACAATGTAATTGTTGGAGATCTCCAACATGAACAGTCTGGATGGTCAAAGTTTCTCAAAAAAACAAAAAAAGAAACTCCTCTGATCAAAACTAATGGCTAGGCTGCATTTGGCAGACCAATCAATAGTATTTACTGAGCGCTAACTATATGCAGAACACTGTTCTAAGCACTTGAGAGAGTAATAATAATGATATATGTTGCCAACTTGTACTTCCCAAGTGCTTAGTACAGTGCTCTGCACAGAGTAAGCGCTCAATAAATACGATTAATTGATTGATGGCATTTATTAAGCGCTTACTATGTGCACAGCACTGTTCTAAGCACTGGGGAGGTTACAAGGTGATCAGGTTGTCCCATGGGGGGCTCACAGTCTTCATCCCCATTTGACAGATGAGGTCACCGAGGCCCGGATAATAATAATAGTAATGATGGCATTTATTAAGCGCTTACTATGTGCAAAGCACTGTTCTAAGCGCTGGGGATGCAAGGTGATCAGGTTGCCCCACGGGGGGCTCACGGTCAATCCCCATTTGACAGATGAGGTAACTGAGGCACAGAGAAGTGAAGTGACTTGCCCAAGGTCACACAGCTGACAACTGGCGGAGCCAGGATTTGAACCCACGGCCACTGACTCCAAAGCCCGGGCTCTTTCCACGGAGCCCCACTGCTTCTGGCTCACCACTGTAGACAGCACCACTATCCTGCGTAACTCTCGGATTATCCTCACCCCCACCCCCTTCTCATTCGAGCATGATATTCGATCTGTCACCAAATTCTGCGGGGTCCAGCTCCATGGCATCGCTGAAATCCACCCTTTCCTCTCCATCCTGCTACTACGCTGATCCAAGCACTTATCGTACCCTGCCTTGATTACTGCATCGGCCTCCCTGCCTCCTGTCTCTCCCGACTCCGGCTCGCCCCTTTATAAAAACATCCAGTCCATGTTTCTCCACTCCTCAAGGAGCTCCGGTGGTTGCCCACCCACCTCCACGTCAACGGACACTCCTTACCTTGGGATTTCAAAGCACTCGATCACCTTGCCCTCTCTTATCTTAACCTCACTGCTCTCCCACGACAACCCGGCCCACGGACATCGCTCCTTTAGAGCCAAATTACTCACCGTACCTCAATCTCGTTGGACCCCCAAACTCCAGAACCCCGGAATCGCCGACTGCTGGGGTACCCAGCCAGCGGGTCGGCAGGGTACCGGATCCAGGTGGCGGGATGGGGCCGAGCTGGATGTGCCTTGGCCCCTGAGGAAGGGGGTAAGGAGAAAGATCCCGGGGCCGGGAGGACCTAGGTTCTTATCCCAGCCCCGACAAATGCCTGCTGTGCGGCCTTGGGAGAGTCACTTCACTTCTCCAGGCCTTAGTTCCCTCATCTGCAAAATGGGGAATTCAGTACCTGGTCTCCCTCCTACTTAGACTGTAAGCCCCATGAAGAGCCATCTGGTAGTACGGTGCTTGGCACACAGTGAGTGCTTAATAAATACCACCATAACCGTCGTCTATCCTGCAGCCATTCACCTATACCCTGCCTCTGGCCTGGAGCTCCCTCCCTCTTCATATCCGGCTTTGGAGTCAGAAGTCGTGGGTTCAAATCATCACCATCATCAATCGTATTTATTGAGCGCTTACTGTGTGCAGAGCACTGTACTAAGCGCTTGGGAAGTACAAGTTGGCAACATATAGAGACAGTCCCTACCCAACAGTGGGCTCAAATCCCAGCTCCGCCACCTGTCAGCTGCGTGACTTTAGGTAAGTCACTTCACTTCTCTGGGCCCCAGTTCCCTCATCTGTAAAATGGGGATTAAGACTGTGAGACCCCCATGGGACAACCTGATCACCTTGTAACCTCCCCTGTGCTTAGAACAGTGTTTTGCACATAGTAAGTGTTTAATAAATGCCATTATTATTATTATGATCATTCTTCTCACCTTCAAAGCCGTATTACAACCACATCACCTCCAAAAGGGCTTCCCCAACTAAGCCTTTATTTCCTCTTCTCCCACTCCCTTCTGTGTCACCCTGGCACACGGATTCACAACTTTTATTACCCCTCCACCAGTCTCACGGAATTTACATACATATCCACAATAAGCGCTTAGTACAGTGCTCTGCACACAGTAAATGCTCCATAAATACGGTTAGTAATAATAATACATTAATGCCTGAATCTCCCTCTAGCCTTTAAGCTTGTAGACGGGGAACGTGTCTGTTAACTGCTACGTTTTACTCTCCTGACTGCTTAAGGAGAAGCAGTGTGGCTCAGTGGAAAGAGCACGGGTTTTGGAGTCAGAGGTCATGGGTTCAAATCCCGGCTCCGCCAATTGTCAGCTGGGTGACTTTGGGCAAGTCACTTAACTTCTCTGTGCCTCAGTTACCTCATCTGTAAAATGGGGATTAAGACTGTGAGCCCCCTGTGGGACAACCTGATCACCTTGTAACCTCCCCAGCGCTTAGAACAATGCTTTGCACATAGTAAGCGCTTAATAAATGCCACCATTATTATTATTATTTAAGAATGGCATTTATTAAATGCCATTTATTATTGCCAATAAATGGCATTTATTATTTATTAACAGTGCTTTGCACATAGTAAGTGCTCAATAAATGCCATTCTTAAATAATAATAATAATGATGGCATTTATTAAGCGCTTACTATGTGCAAAGCATTGTTCTAAGCGCTGAACATGCAAGCAAGGTGATCAGGTTGTCCCACGTGGGGCTCACGGTCTTAATCCCCATTTTCCAGATGAGGGAACTGAGGCCTGGAGAAGTGAAGTGACTTGCTCAAAGTCACACAGCTGACAAGTGGCGGAGCCGGGATTTGAACCCATGACCTCTGACTCCAAAGCCCGGGCTCTTTCCACTGAGCCACGCTGCTACAACACGAAGCGCTCAATGAATTCGACGGATTGCTTGGAAAAAGAATGTCACGGGGCATTCGGATTCTAGCAAGCCCAGATATTTGCCAATCACTCTACGAAAACCACTGATAATAATGGCATTTATTAAGCGCTTACTATGTGCAAAGCACTGTTCTAAGCGCTGAACATGCAAGCGCAGCATCCAGGCTACAGCGGAAAGTGACTGAGAAGCAGCGTGGCTCAGTGGAAAGAGCACGGTCTTGGGAGTCAGAGGTCGTGGGTTCTCATCCCGGCTTCACCACTTGCCTACTGCGTGACATACTACTCCCCTACTCCCCCTTCCCCTCCCCACAGCACCTGTATATATGTTTGTACATATTTATTACTCTATGTATTTATTTTACTTGTACAGATTTATTCTACTGATTTTATTTGGTTTATATGTTTTGTTTTGTTGTCTCCCCCTGCTAGACTGTGAGCCCGCTGTTGGATAGGGACCGTCTCTATATGTTGCTAACTTGTCCTTCCCAAGCGCTTAGTCCAGTGCTCTGCACACGGTAAGCGCTCAATAAATACGACTGAATGAATGACCCTGCGCTAGTCACTTAATTTCTCTGTGCCTCAGTTCCCTCATCTATACAATCGGGATTAATAATAATAATAATAGCATTTATTAAGCGCTTACTATGTGCCAAGCACTATTCTAAGTGCTGGGGAGGTTCCAAGGTGATGCGGTTGTCCCACGGGGGGCTCACAGTCTTAATCCCCGTTTTACGGATGAGGTAGCTGAGGCACAGAGAAGTGACTTGCCCAAAGTCACCCACCTGACAATTGGCAAAGCTGGGATTTGAACCCATGACTTGACTCCAAAGCCCAGGCTCTTTCCACTGAGCCACACTATGAGATTCACGTGGGACGACCTGGTTACCTTGTAGCTACCCCAGTGCTTAGATTAGTGCTTGGCACGTAGTCAGCGCTTAAAATATACCATAATTATTATTATTATTGTCGGGAACTCGGCTTGGTCTGGGCTGGGGTCTGAATTTAGGCCAACGCTTACAACTTCCCAAAACACAGACGGGCCAAAAAAATGCATGAGCACTCGGAAGTCGACGGAATTCAAGTTGCCTCTTTTGTATTGTTGTCTGTCTCCCCCTTCTAGACTACAAGCCCGTTGCTGGATAGGGACCGTCTCTATCTGCTGCCCCTTCGTACTTCCCCGGCGCTTAGTACAGTGCTCTGCACATAGTAAGCGCTCAACAAAGCAGCGTGGCTCAGTGGAAAGAGCGCGGGCTTTGCAGTCAGAGGTAATGTCAGCTGTCAGCTGTGGGACTTCGAGCAAGTCACTTAACTTCTCTGTGCCTCAGTTACCACATCTGTAAAAATGGGGATTAAGACTGTGAGCCCGCCATGGGACAACCTCATCACCTTGTAATCTCCCCAGGTGCTTGGAACAGTGCTTGGCACATAGTAAGCGCTTAATACATGCCATTAGTATTAAGTGCTTAGTACAGTGCTCGGCACCCAGTAAGCACTCAATAAATTTGACTGAATGTTTTGTTTTGTTGTCTGTCTCCCACTTCTAGACTGTTGGGTAGGGACCGTCTCTCTATGTTGCCGACTTGTACTTCCCAAGCACTTCGTACAGTGCTCTGCACACAGTAAGCGCTCAGTAAATACGACTGAATGATGAATGATGAGAGAAAGACCTTTACCTGGGTTGGCCCTGTCAGATCCGTGCTTAGTACAGTGCCTGGCACATAGTAAGCGCTTAACAAATACCATAATAGTAATAATAATAATTAAGCAGCGTGGCTCAGTGGAAAGAGCACGGGCTTAGGAGTCAGAGGTCATGGGTTCAAATCCCCACTCCGCCGCTTGTCAGCTGTGTGACTCTGGGCAAGTCACTTCACTTCTCTGGGCCTCAGTTATCTCATCTGTAAAATGGGGATGAAGATTGTGAGCCCCACATGGGACAACCTGATCACTTTGTATCCCCCCCCAGCACTTAGGACAGTTCTTTGCACATAGTAAGTGCTTAATAAATGCCATTATTATTAAGTGCTTAGTACAGTGCTCGGCACCCAATAAGCGCTCAATAAATTCGATTGAATGTTTTGTTTTGTTGTCTGTCTCCCGTTTCTAGACTGGGAGCCCGTTGTTGGGTAGGGACCGTCTCTATCTGTTGCCGACTTGTACTCCTAAAGCGCTCAGAGAAGCAGCGTGGCTCAATGAGAAGAGCACGTGCTTGGGAGTCAGAGATCCTGGGTTCTAATCCTGGCTCTGCCACTGTGTGACTTTGGGCAAGTCACTCAACTTCTCTGTGCCTCAGTTACCTCATCTGTAAAATGGGGATTAAAAGTGTGAGCCCCACATGGGGCATGTACCCCCCCTAGCGCTTAGAACAGTGCTTGGCACATAGTAAGTGCTTAAGAAATGCCATCATTATCAGCGCTTAGAACAGTGCTTTGTACATAGTGAGCGCTTAATGCCATTATTATTAGTAGTAGTACAGTGCTCTGCTCCCAGTAAGCACTCAATAAAGACGATTAAATGAATAAATGAATACGACTGAATGAATAAATACGATTGAATAATAATAATAATTATGGCATTTGTTAAGAGCTTACTATGTGCAAAGCACTGTTCTAAGCGCTGGGGAGGATATAAGGTGATCAGGTTGTCCCACGTGGGGCTCACAGTCTTAATCTCTATTTTACAGATGAGGTAACTGAGGCCCAGAGAAGTGAAGTGACTTGCCCAAAGTCACATAGCTGACATGTGGTGGAGCCGGGATTTGAACCCATGACCTCGGATTCCCAAGACCGGGCTCCTTCCATTGAGCCACGCTGCTTCTCTATAGAATGAATGATGAAAGAACTTTCACCTGGGTTGGCCCAATGAATGAATGAATGAATAAATACAACTGAATGAATGCATGATGAGAGAAAGAACCTTCACCTGGGTTGCCCAATGAATGAATGACTAAATAAATATGATTGAATGAATGATGAGAGAAAGAACCTTCACCTGGGTTGGCCCAATGAATGAATGAATACAAATGAATCACTGAATGATGAGAGAAAGAACCTTCACCCGGGTTGGCCCTATACCTCCTTCCCCTCCCCACAGCACCTGTATACATGTATATATGTTTGTACACATTTATTACTCTATTTATTTTATTTGTACATATTTATTCCATTTATTTTATCTTGTTAATATATTTTGTTTTGTTGTCTGTCTCCCCTTCTAGACTGTGAGCCCGCTGTTGGGTAGGGACCGTCTCTATATGTTGCTGACTTGTACTTCCCAAGCACTTAGTCCCGTGCTCTGCACACAGTAAGCGCTCAATAAATACGATTGAATGGATGAATATGATTGAATGAATGAATGATGAGAGAAAGAACCTTCACCTGGGTTGGCCCAATGAGTGAATGGATGAAAAAATCTGACTGAATAAATGAATGATGAAAGAAAGAACCGTCACCCAGGCTGGCTCCACGAATGAATGAATACGATTGAATGAATGAATGATGAGAGCAAGAACCTTCACCTGGGTTGGCCCAATGAATGAATGAATACAACTGAATGAATGATGAGAGACGGAACCTTCACCCGGGTTGGCCCAATGAATGAATGGATAAATACGACTGAATGAATGAATGGTGGGGTGAATGAATGAACACAACTGAATGATGAGAGAAAGCACCTTCACCCGGGTTGGCCCAATGAATGAATGAATGATGAAAGAACCTTCACCCGGGGTTGGCGCAATGAATGAATGAATACGACTGAATGAATGATGAGAGCAAGAACCTTCGCCCGGGTTGGCCCAGTGAATGAATGAATAAATACATACTATTGAATGAACGAATGATGAGATGAATGAACGAATGAATACGACTGAATGAATGATGAGAGAAAGAACCTTCACCCGGGTTAGGCCAATGAATGAACGAATAAATAAAACTGAATGAATGATGAGAGAAATAACCTTCACCTGGGTTAGGCCAATGAATGAATGAATAAATAAAACTGAATGAATGAATGATGAGATGAAAGAATGAATACAACTGAATGAATGATGAGAGAAAGAACCTTCACCCGGGTTGGCCCAATGAATGAATGAATATGACTGAAGGAATGAATGAAATGAATGAATGATGAGAGCAAGAACCTTCACCCGGGTTGGCCCAATGAATGAATGCATAAAAACGACTGAATGAATAATGACAGAAAGAACCTTCACCTGAGTTGGTCCAGTGAATGAATGAATAAATAAGATTGAATGAATGAATGATGAGACGGATGAAAGAATACAACTGAATGAATGATGAGAGAAAGAACCTTCACCCGGGTTGGCCCAGTGAATGAATGAATAAATAAATACGATTGGATGAATGAAAGATGAGATGAATGAATGAATGAATGAATGAATACAACTGAATGAATGATGAGAGAAAGAACCTTCACCCGGGTTAGGCCAATGAATGAATGAATAAATACAACTGAATGAATGATGAGATGAAAGAATGAATACAACTGAATGAATGATGAGATGAAAGAATGAACACAACTGAATGAATGATGAGAGAAGGAACCGTCACCCGAGTTGGCCCAATGAATGAATGAATACAACTGAATGAATGATGAGAGCAAGAACCTTCACCTGGGTTGGGCCAATGAATGAATAAATACAACTGAATGAATGAATGATGAGATGAAAGAATGAATACAACTGAATGAATGATGAGATGAAAGAATGAACACAACTGAATGAATGATGAGAGAAGGGACCGTCACCCGAGTTGGCCCAATGAATGAATGAATACAACTGAATGAATGATGAGAGCAAGAACCTTCACCTGGGTTGGGCCAATGAATGAATAAATACAACTGAATGAATGAATGATGAGATGAAAGAATGAATACAACTGAATGAATGATGAGACGGAACCGGAACCTGAGTTGGCCCAATGAATACAACTGAATGAATGATGACGGAAAGAACCTTCGCCAGGGTTGGCCCAATGAATAAATGAATGAATACGACTGAAGGGATGAATGAATGACGAGAGCAAGAACCTTCCCCCGGGTCGGCCCAATGAATGAATGAATGAATGAATACTACTGAAGGGATGAATGAGTGACGAGAGCAAAAACCTTCCCCCAGGTCGGCCCAATGAATGAATGAATACGACTGAAGAGATGAATGAATGACGAGAGCAAGGCCCTTCACCCGGGTCGGCCCAACGAATGAATGAATACGACTGAAGGGATGAATGAATGGCGAGAGCAAGAACCTTCCCCGGGTCGGCCCAATGAATGAATGAATACGACTGAAGGGATGAATGAATGACGAGAGCAAGAACCTCCCCCCGGGTCGGCCCAATGAATGAATGAATACGACTGAAGGGATGAATGAATGAATGATGAGGGAAAGAACCTTCCCCCGGGTTGGCCCAATGAATGAATGAATACAACTGAATGAATGATGAGAGAAAGAACTTTAACCCGGGTTGGCCCAATGAATGAATGAATAAGTACAACTGAATGAATGAATGATGAGATGAAAGAATGAATACAACCGAACGAATGATGAGGGAAGGAACCGTCACCCGAGTTGGCCCAACGAATGAACGAATACAACTGAATGAATGACGAAAGAACCTTCACCCGGGTTGGCCCGATGAATGAATGAATACGACTGAAGGGATGAATGAATGACGAGAGCAAGAACCTTCCCCCGGGTCGGCCCAATGGATGAATGAATACGACCGAAGGGATGAATGAATGATGAGAGCAAGAACCTTCCCCCGGGTCGGCCCAATGAATGAATGAATGAATACGACTGAAGGGATGAATGAATGACGAGAGCAAGAACCTTCCCCCGGGTCGGCCCAATGAATGAATGAATACGACCGAAGGGATGAATGAGTTACGAGAGCAAGAACCTTCCCCCGGGTCGGCCCAATGAATGAATGAATACGACTGAAGGGATGAATGAATGATGAGGGAAAGAACCTTCCCCCCGGGTCGGCCCGATGAATGAATGAATACGACTGAAGGGATGAATGAATGATGAGGGAAAGACCCTTCCCCCGGGTCGGCCCAATGAATGAATGAATGAATACGACTGAAGGGATGAATGAGTGACGAGAGCAAGGCCCTTCACCTGGGTGGGTCGGCCCTGTCAGCTCGGCGCTCAGTCCAGTGCCTGCCACATAGTAAGCGCTTAACAAGTACCCTAACGACAGAGACGGTGGCAACGGCCTCCCTCCTCCCTGCCGCCCGGGGTCCTCCCCGCTCCCGTCCCTCAGAAGGATGGGGAGGAGGGGGGCAGCCGCCGGGCGCTCGGGCAGTCCCTTCCCCGGCGTGTCCCCGGGCCCGGCGGAGGCCCCGTGGGCTGTGGGTCCGCCCGTCCGTCCGTCCTCCGTCCCTCCCTCCCTCACGGCCCCGGGACGGGGACTCACTTTCCCGCCAGGTCCTTGTGCGAGCCGCTGGAGTTGAGGAGCTGCGCCAGGTCCTGCCTCACCGCCGCCGCTGCCGCCGCCGCCGCCGCCGCCATCTTGGCCTCCGCGCGCGCGCGCATGCGCCCCGCCCTCCTTCCGGTCCGGGAGGCGGGGGGGAGACGAGTCCGGTCCTCCGGCGCCGGCTAGAGGGAGCCCGGCGGAGATAGAGGCGACGGGGGCTAGAGCGGCCACGGCCGCCGGGGCCGGCGCCATTCATTCATGCGTGCATTCAGTCAGTCAGTCCGTATTTAGTGAGCGCTTACTGGGTGCGGAGCACTGGACTGAGCGCTTGGGAAGGACAAGTTGGCAACATCGAGAGACGGTCCCTACCCAACAGCGGGCTCACAGTCTAAAAGGGGGAGACGGAGAACAAAACCAAACATACTAACAAAATAAAATAAATGGAATGGATATGTACAAGTAAAATAAATGAATAGAGTGATAAATACGTACAAATATATATGTACATTTATACAGGTGCTGTGGGGAAGGGAAGGAGGTAAGGCGGGGGGATGGAGAGGGGGAGGAGGGGGAGAGGAAGGAGGGGGCTCAGTCTGGGAAGGCCTCCTGGAGGAGGTGAACTCTCAGTAGGGCCTTGAAGGGAGGAAGAGAGCTAGCTTGGCGGATGTGCGGAGGGAGGGCATTCCGGGCCAGGGGGATGACGTGGGCCGGGGGTCGACGGTGGGACGGGTGAGAACGAGGCACCGTGAGGAGATTAGCGGCAGAGGAGCGGTGGGTGTGGGCTGGGCTGGAGAAGGAGAGAAGGGAGGGGAGGTAGGAGGGGGCGAGGGGATGGACAGCCTGGAAGCCCAGGGTGAGGAGTTTCTGCCTGATGCGCAGATTGATTGGTAGCCACCGGAGATTTTTGAGGAGGGGAGTGACATGCCCAGAGTGTTTCTGGACAAAGACAATCCGAGCAGCGGCGTGAAGTATGGATTGAAGTGGGGAGAGACAGGAGGATGGGAGATCGGAGAGGAGGCTGATACAGTAGTCCGGACGGGATAGGATGAGAGCTTGAACGAGCAGGGTAGCGGTTTGGATGGAGAGGAAAGGGCAGATCTTGGCGATGTTGCGGAGCTGAGACCGGCAGGTTTTGGTGACGGTTTGGATGTGAGGGGTGAACGAGAGAGCGGAGTCGAGGATGACACCAAGGTTGTGGGCCTGTGCGACAGGAAGGATGGCAGTGCCGTCAACAGTGATGGGAAAGTCAGGGAGAGGGCAGGGTTTGGGAGGGAAGACAAGGAGTTCAGTCTTGGACATGTTGAATTTTAGGTGGCAGGCAGACATCCAGATGGGGATGTCCTGAAGGCAGGAGGAGATGCGAGCCTGGAGGGAGGGAGAGAGAGCAGGGGCAGATAGGAACCTATCTGCCCTTGACCTTTGCCTCATCACCGTCATCGTCCCCAAATATGTCCTCAACTCTTTGACCAACCGCAACTCCATCTCCTTCTTGGGCTGTGCTGCTCAGGTCTTCCTTGTGGTCCTGTTTATTGCTTCAGAGTTTTTAATCCTCACAGCGATGTCCTACAACCGCTACGCCGCCATCTGCCGCCCTCTGAGCTATGAGCTCATCATGAACAACACGGCCTGTGGGAAAATGGCAGCCGCCTCCTAGCTCAGCGGGGAGCTTTTTTTTTGGAGTCTTGTATTCAGCTTCGACTTTCCCCCTGAGCTTCTGTGGGTCCAACATCGTACAGCGGTTCTTCTGTGACATCCCCACCCTGTTGAATATCTCCTGCTCCGAAGACCACGTCGTCATCGATGTGAACGTCAACTGTCAATCAATCAATCAATCAATTGTATTTATTGAGCGTTTACTGTGTGTAGAGCACTGTACTAAGAGCTTGGGAAGTACAAGTTGGCAACATATAGAGATGGTCCCTACCCAACAGTGGGCTCACAGTCTAGAAGGGGAAGACAGAGAACAAAACCAAACATATTAACAGAATAAAATAAATAGAATAGATATGTACAAGTAAAATAAATAAATAGAGTAATAAATATGTACAAACATATATACATATATACAGGTGTTGTGGGGAAGGGAAGGAGGTAAGGCGGGGGAGATGGAGAGGGGGAGGAGGGGGAAATGAATGGCAGACCACGTCGCCATCGATGTGAGCATCAACTGTCGGGTATCTCTAGGTTTCATCTGCTTCATCTTCATCAGCATCTCTTACGTGCACATCTTCCAGGCCATGCTAAGGATGCCAGTCACCGAGGGCCAGACCAAAGCCTTCTCCACCTGTCTGCCCCACGTCACCGTCTTCACTGTTTTCATCTCTACGGTTGTCTTCTTCTACCTCAAGCCCGTGTCAGACTCTCCCTTGACCCTGGACCTTCTGATGTCCGTGTTCTACACCGTGATGCCCCGCGCCCTGAAGCTACAGGCCTGAGGAACCGGGACATGAAGGCCGCCCTGGGGAGAGTCCTAAAGGGGAGATACCTCTACCCTCCTCTAAAGGACAAAATATCTGTTTCCTTTTGCTGAACCATCCCATTCCTCATCAGGGTTCGGACCGTGGGGGTATACATATAAAGAGCTGTCCAAAGAGAAAGTCCAGCGTCTGAGGATTTGTTAATGTCTTGGACAGAGGTTAATTAGACGTGTGTAACTGTCAACCCGGTGTGGGCAGGGATTGTCTCTCTTCATTCAGAATGGTACTTTCCAAGAGCTTAGTACAGTGCTCGGCACGCAGTAAGCACTAAATGAATGTGACTGACTGAATGAATAAATAATAAAGATGGCATTTGTTAAGCGCTTACTATGTGCAGAGCACTGTTCTAAGCGCTGACTAATAATAATGATAATAATGAAGGCATTTGTTAAGCACTTACTATGTGCAAAGCACTGTTCTAAGCGCTGGGGGGATACAATGTGATCAAGTTGTCCCACGTGGGGCTCACAGTCTTAATCCCCATTTTTACGGATGAGGTAACTGAGGCACAGAGAAGTTAAGTGACTTGCCCAAGGTCACACAGCAGACTTGTGGTGGAGCTGGGATTCGAACCCATGACCTCTGACTCCAAAGCCCGTGCTCTTTCCACTGAGCTGCGCTGCTCGGCACCCTGCCCTTACCTCCTTAGTACAGTGCTCGGCACGCGGTAAGCACTAAATGAATGTAACTGACTGAATGAATAAATGACTGAGAAGTAATTGATTGGGCAGCAACTTGCCTTAGCGGAATGAGCACGTGGCTGGGAGTCATGAGATTTGAAAAGTCTGCCCGGTTCTGCCACCGGCCTGCTGTATGACCTTGGTACAGCCACGTAACTTCTTTGGGTCTCTGTAAAATCGGGATTCAATATGTGCTCTCTCTTTCACAATCTGAGCCCCTGTGGGTCCAGAAACGTGTCCGATCTGATTAGTTTGGTTCTGCTCCAGCACTTGGCAGTATTTGCAAGTAAATTCTTAATAAATTCAATAATGATAATGTTGATACTACTACTGATAATAATAGTAATTCTATGAATTTTAAGATCACTCTTGGTGACTATGAAAATCAAAAAATCGGAGGATGACAAGGGAGAAGGGTGAACCCGTTGTTGGGTAGGGACCGTCTCTATATGTTGCCAACTTGTACTTCCCAAGTGCTTAATACAGTGCTCTGCACACAGTAAGCTCTCAATTAATACGATTGAATGAATGGATGAATGAAAGTGTCCCCCACATTTGAGTGCCTGTTTACTTGTTTCGATGCTTGTCTCCCCCTTCTAGACTGTGAGCCCGTTGTGTGCTGGGATTGTCTCTATTTCTTCCTGAATTGTACTTTACAAGGGCTAAGTACAGTGCTCTGCACACAGTAAGCATTCAATAAGTACGATTGAATGAATGGATGAATGAATTTTACAGAGCAAATCCTTACCTTGAATCCATTCGTTCATCCATCATCCATCCGTCCATCTGTCTCTTCACCCATCTGTCTGTCCATCCATCCATCCAACCAGCCACCCACCCAACCATCCTTCCCTAATAATTATAACAGTGGTATTTGTTAAGTGCTTACTACATGCCAGACATTGTACTAAGTACTGGGGCTGATATAAGCTAATCAGGTTTTACACAGTCACTATCCCACGTGGTGCTCACAGTCTCAATTACGATTTTACAGATGAAATAACTGAGGCACAGAGAAGTAAAGTGCCTTGCCTAACTTCACACAGTAGACATTCCACCCGTCCAAACAGCCAACCATCTATTCATCCATCTACCCACACAATCCTTCCATCTATCCATCCTTCCATCCATCCATCCATCCATCCATCCATCCATCCATCCATCCATCCAACAGCCCATAATAATAAATAATAATAATGGCATTTATTAAGCGCTTACTATGTGTAAAGCACTGTTCTAAGCACTGGGGAGGTTACAAGGTCCCACGGGGGGCTCACAGTCTTCATCCCCATTTTACAGACGAGGTAACTGAGGCACAGAGAAGTTAAGTGAGTTGCCCAAAGTCACACAGATGACAAGTGGCGAAGCTGGGATTGGAACCCCTGACATCTGACTCCAAAGCCCGGGCTCTTTCCACTGAACCATCTATCTATCAATCCATCCATCCGTCAAAATACGGTATTTGTTAAATGCATCCTGGGTGTAAAGTACTGTAGTGAACCCTTCAGTGAGATCAAAATAAATGAAACACCATCCCTTCTTTCCAAGAGCTTAAAATCTCACAGTGGAGATAGACACAGAATTAATTAATCAGAGGACGAAGAAGAGAATAGAAAGACTGGTAAAAAGATGACTGTGTGCTTAAAGAGTACATTTCATAAAAGCCACTATGTACAAAACTATAATGGTGGGTGTGAGTGCAAAAATGGAAAAGTGGTCTAAGATGCTCATGGGTAGTTAGGGAGAATGACTTAGGGAGAAGAAAAAAGAATCATGTGAGGCATCCTGGAAGTGGTTGGATGACGGAGGGACTTTGAATTTGGGAAAAGCTATGCTCTGATGGATTGGAAGTGTGGAGTAGGAAATTTGGGCTGACAGATTATTTTCCCATTTTCAATCACTGAGATATTTTGAAAGGGGACAGGGACATTCAGAGGAGAGAATGCACTAAGCTCCTCACCCCAGTTTGGTACAGTGTCTTAGCTCTGAGATCTAAGAGGATGAACCCTAGGCTACAACGTATTCCTTCTGAAACCAGGGATTTTCCCGTTGTGTCCACCCAGCCAGTATCAGTGATTCGTTCCCATCACCCGGTTCTCAGAACCCCTCAGCCCCTGCCAAACGGATAATAATGACAACATTAAAAATAATTGCATTTATTAAGCACTTACTATGTGACAAGCACTGTTCTAAGCGCTGGGGAAGATACAGTGTAATCAGGTTGTTCAACCTGGGGTATGCAGTCTTAATGCCCGTTTTCTAGATGAAGTAACTGAGGCCCAAAGAAGTTAAGTGGTTTGCCCAAGGTCACGCAGCAGACAAGAGGCGTAGCTGGGATTAGAATCCACGTCCTCTGACTCCCAAGCCTACTAAACCATGCTGCTCTTCATGCTGCTTCCCTGGGTTGATCCCCCAAGCCAGTCCGGGAGAGGGTCTAAGGATGCATTTAGAATCATTTCTCGTTCTCCCTAGACCTGCAATCAGAAGACGTCTGAAAATGCAGCTGATTAATCAATCAATCAATCGTATTTATTGAGCGCTTAGTGTGTGCAGAGCACTGTACTAAGCGCTTAGGAAGTACAAGTTGGCAACATATAGAGACTATCCCTACCCAACAGTGGGCTCACAGTCTAGAAGGGGGAGACAGAGAACAAAACAAACATATTAACAAAATAAAATAAATAGAATAGATATGTACAAGTAAAATAAATAAATAAATAAATAAATAAATAAAGTAATAAATATGTACAAACATATACATATATACAGGTATGATTAAGTGATGAACCGATTGTTTGAGATTATAAACAAAATAAAACTCAGAGAAGCAGCGTGGTCTAGTCAATCAATCAATCATATTTATTGAGTGCTTACTGTATGCAGAGCACTGTACTAAGCGCTCGATAGAACATGAACCTGGGAGTCAGAATGACCTGGATTCAAATCTCGGCTTCAAACCTTTCTGCTGTGTGACCTTGGGCAAGTCTCTTCACTTCTCCGGACCTCGGTTCCCTCATCTGGAAAATGGGGTTTGAGATTGTGAGCCCATCTGGGACAGGGACATGTCTGACCCAATTTGCTCTTGTCCACTCCAGCGCTTAGTATGGGACGGCATGGGATGAAGCTCCAAACCTCAGAGCTTAACCAGAGCGCTAGTATTAATCACAGGAAGGGATTGATGATTAGTCTGTTGATATTGTCATATCAGCAGAGGTACATGCTCTCCAGCCCAGGACAGGCCTGCTGACTCCAGAGTGGAGCAGGGGAAAGGTGAGGGAAATTTCAATAGGAAACTGGGATGACCAGAGTCAGAGTCACAATTTCTCTAAGTTAAAATCAGTGTCACTTAGTTGAAAGAGCATTGGCCCGGGTGTCAAGGGGACCTGGGTTCTAATCCCGCCTCTGCCACTTTTCAGCTGTGTGACTTTGGGCAAGTCACTTAACATCTCTGTGCCTCAGTTACCTCAACTGTAAAATGGGGATGAAGAAAGTGAGCCCTACATTGGACAACATGATTACCTTGTATCACCCCAGCACTTAGAACCGTGCTTGGCACATATTAAGCGCTTAAGAAATACCATTATTAGTAGTATTATTATTATTACTCCAAGTTCTGCCACTTATCTGGTGTGTGACATTGGGCAAGTCGTTTCACTTCTTTGTGCCTCAGTTACCTCATCTGTAAAATGGGGATTAAGACTGTGAGCCCCGTGTCGGACAGGGACTGTTTCCAACCCTATTTGCTTGTATCCCCCTCAGTGCTTAGTACAGTGCTCGGCACATAGTAAGCACTTAACAAATGCCATTAAAAATCCTGAGAGTAAGAGCTTTGTTGATACATTCAAATTTGCCATAATCCTTGTTTCTCTGCACACAGTAAGAGCTCAATAAATACCATTGATTGATTAACGGATTGATTGAGTTTCATCCACAGAAAAGGGCAATGTCTTGCCATGTGAGTTCTCCCTGAATGTTTTTCATCTCTGTCTTAAATCAGGTCCTATCACATGATGTCCAAGGACATCTTGCATGACATCAATCAATCAATCAATCGTATTTATTGAGCACTTACTGTGTGCACAGCACTGTACTAAGCGCTTGGGAAGTACAAGTTGGCAACATATAGAGACAGTCCCTACCCAATAGTGGGCTCACAGTCTAGAAGGGGGAGACAGAGAACAAAACCAAACATATTAACAAAATAAAATAAATAGAATAGATATGTACAAGTAAAATAAATAAATAAATAAATAGAGTAATAAATATGTACAAACATATATACAGGCATATATGTATATATCTATGTATATATACCTGTATATACATATACAGGTATATGTATATACATATATACAGGTGCTGTGGGGAAGGGAAGAAGGTAAGATGGGGGGATGGAGAGGGAGATGAGGGGGACAGAAAGGAGGGGGCTCAGTCTGGGAAGGTCTCCTGGAGGAGGTGAGCTCTCAGTAGGGCCTTGAAGGGAGGAAGAGAGCTAGTTTGGCGGATGGACAGAGGGAGGGCATTCCAGGCCAGGGGGAGACATGGGCCGGGGGTCGACAGCGAGACAGGTGAGAACGAGGCACAGTGAGGAGATTAGAGGCAGAGGAGCGGAGGGTGCTTGGCATCTAGTAAGTGATTAACAAGAACAGGAATAATAATAATGATAATAATAATAAGAATAATAATTGGATGCAGGAGGGGCAAAGGGGCTGGTGCTCAACAGTGAATGGAGCTGTGGGTAGAAGAGTGGGGAG